>NC_069091.1:11617999-11799045 GCF_947172395.1 Bicyclus anynana
TCATCCTCTTCCTAACAAGTTAGCCCGATTCCATCTTAGATTGCATCACCACTTACCATCAGGTGACAGTGTAGTCAAGGGCTAACTTGTAAAGAATTAAAAAAAAAACGAGCTGTTAAGAATGGATCAGTAAAGCCATAAATAGGTAACGAGTAAACAAACAAACACTTTTTCACATTAATAATGTTAATATGAAGTAAACATTATTTTTTTATAAGAAACAACACTAAGCAAAGAAAAGGAGCTGTCCGCAATAATTTATTTGGTCACGTAAAATATCTGTAGCGTTTCATCAAACCATAATAAAGTCCAGTATCGTAACGGAGTGTCAACACATCCGCCGAGAAGCCGCATAGGAGCGGAGATTGAAATATGTACTGTAGCCCGTCCGAGTTACACAAGACCGCAAACCTCATCCTGACCAAGCGTGTCTCGACTTGATATCCGCTGCAACAAAACGGCAAAAACCCCCAACAACGTGTTTATCACGAAAAGCGCAGCTTCACTGTTGATCTCGAATGTTTTTGTTTCAACTTTTTCACGCCCCGCCGTTCCTTTGTGCGTATTAAAAATATTTTTATCGCTCTGGCACCTACAATCTTCTGTGCTATACATCTGTGTTCACACTTTGTATCTTTTACTTGGGTATATTTAAAAGTCGTACAGTTCGTACATACTGTAAGTTACTAGTATATTCAAAATAATAGAATTAAATTAACTAATATACACCGACGTAAATTGTTCAAGAAAAATCAACATAGACTTACCGCTTTCTGTGGATTTTTTAAATACTATATTTTTTAGGTGTGAATGCTATCAATTAGAACTTAGCCCGCGTGTATTCTTTTAATCCCAGGATTTAAGGATATGATATATTTAATCTCTCGGATGCGTTCACTGTGCGAAATTTCGTCAGAGGCATAAGCAAATCATTACTTTTGTTACTCATACGCTAGATGGCGTTGTGAGCTTCTTACACCGCGCTACGATTGTTCGTTTCGGGGATACCTTGAGATGTTGAATCTTTTAAATCAATGCTTTATGCCGGCTCGGTTTACATGGGTCTACGGACTCAGTAGGCCGAGGAGTCCTAACCTAACCATTTTCTTGGGCCTCTTTCGCGGGGTAGCGGGTCGACTTTCGAGTCAGGAAAAATTGAAATCCCGCCCAACAAACATTAATATAACTAGGCTAGGACGCGACAAGGAATGACTGTCTATAATTTTAGGGTTAAGTAACTTAAACAAACTATATCTAATATCTATAAAGTATGTCGAGTGTCGACGTATTAATAAATGAGAAAGTGAATTAGTGAACAAATAATATTTATTACTATTAGTAATCGTTCGGTCGATGAGAAGTAGTGCTTAAGTATATTTTGTGGTTATATTCCTACGTGTGATACCCGAATAAATGTGTGTGATGTGTGTAAAAAAATAGAAAATATAAGGGATCTACAATGCAACTCCGACATGCAGAGACTCGCCCAAATACACAATTGATTTCATTAAAATCAGTCCATCCGTTCTTAAGTGCTCATGACAAGAGTAAGTAAGAATAATCCTAATTAATATTTAAGTAAACATTCATCGGTTGGTGTCTGGGTCTCTTAAAATATTACGAATATTTTTGGTTTAAAAAAGCTTTTCTTAAAAATCAAATGAAACAGTTTATCTGTTATTGTGTGACTATTGTAATCGTTTGAGTCAATCATTATGTTACGACTTACGATGTAGATAGGTAGATACTAATAGCTCTTACAAAACTTGATCTTGAAAGCTCCCCGAAGCTTAACAATTTAGAGAGCCTTAACGAGGCAGCTCCGAGCTACAATACTTCAGCCATACAATGAGTAACAATAACAAATGGCAATATTACTATAATCCCAATGTCAAACAACAGTTATTGATTTTAGCACATTCAGTTGTTTGAGACGGGGCCGGGAGCGGGCGCAGCGCGGGGAGGGAGGCAGTAAAACGGCTCCACACGTGAATATTTGATGGCTGAATCTTGCTGTGGCTTGGATACGCTGCGCCTACATGTCAGCGATGCTTGCGAGTCCTTGCTGACGTACCGCCAGTCTCTGTGATTGTCACGTGTCATCTCATGCTCTCCGACGCGCAGTCCCCGTGATCGTCACTTGTCATCTCACGCTCTCAGTGGCTATCGTTACTGAATCTTGCTGTGGCTTGGATACGCTGCGCCTACATGTCAGCGATGCCGTATCCTTGCTGACGTACCGCCAGTCTCTGTGATTGTCACGTGTTAGCTCATGCTCTCCGACGCGAAGTCCCTGTGATCGTCACTTGTCATCTCACGCTCTCAGTGGCTATTGTTGTTGACATCAGCACTCCAAGGATATTATTTGGGATGCGATGCGTATCAATGAGCGAAAAAGATGCAAAGGGCGTTGTACATGGCACATCGAGACTCCTCAATTTCAGTAGCCATTTTTATAATGCGAAGGTAAGTTTATAAACGTAAAATAATTGAGAGAGAGCACCTCCTCTCCTATTTTATAAGACCTCTATTTTATAATAGCTATAAGTTTTTCTGCTCAGTCATACCCCAAAGGTAAATAGGATAGGAATATATGGATTTTGGATCGTGGTGGCTTTGATAAGTAGCTGGACTCAAAGGTCGAAGATCATTTGAAATGTGAAAAGAATGACCAAACAAGCAGTACACTGACAAGGACATAAACTTTAATGATGTTTAAAGATGGATGGCAAAAGTATGCCATGTTCGTAACTATAGAAAAAGTCAACAGATAATTTGCAAAGTAAGCCAAATATTAATACATATATAAATGCGAAAGGTCATTTATCACGGAATCTCGAAAACTACTGGACGTACAAAGAGGAAACTCCACTCCACTACTACACTCTTGTACCCCGTATCATTAAAATTTAAAAAATACAAGGATTTTATTAAATTTTAAATAAGTGAATAAATATAACTAAATAAAAAGTAATAAATAAAATTAAAACGCAAGTTTTCGAGATAAATCAAGATGGCGCCCATAAAGCAACTATGACATGACAATTGACAGCAAACGTCAAATCGATTACTGCATTGAAAACGTCATCAATCCGCCATTAATACCCATACTAATGTTGCATTTCTTGGTAGAGAATGAATATTATTTGAAATAATTAAAGTAAATTCGTAGATTTGTATAATCAAAAATAGTTAAAAATTTATTTTTTTTTATTTCCGCCAGGGTACAATGACTGATCCTGGGCTCCATATAATTTTGGACCATCTCCTTTGGCAGAGAAGTAGTTTACAGTTAGTAGATGTCCGCTAAGAACGGATTTTGCTGTGTTAGGGAGCTCTAAGGGCGGACTAAGTCGCGGGGCGTCCGTTAGTATATTATATTAGTAACACTCAAACCACTTTCCAAAAATATTTTATCAAATCTAAAAATGTGGTTAAAATTTATAAAAATAATCATTGAAATTGGTCGACAAAAAAAATCTACTGGAGCATACATGAGGTTCGATTAAAAATACCAACGCTATGATATAGGTAAACACGCCGCAGAGCAAAAATTCTATATTTGTTCACAATGTTTGTTAGAATAACAGAACAATGCCTACAAAACAAGAATACGAGTTACCAATATATTTCCATGCTTTCTATTTATATTTGGGTCGAACCTTATTTTATCACTGAAAAAAATCTCAGCTTAGTTTGAACTTTGTAAGCAGAGTGTGACACTTTCCGCGTGGAAATCAATGTAAGCATTCAACCCCTATTTAATCACTTTAGGGGTTGAATTTTAAAAATTCTTGATTCACATTATAATCCTTATTTTTTCATGATTTATGAACAAATTTTTAAAACTGTAACTCTAAGACTGAAGGTTTCCATACAAACTTTCAACCCCTATTTCACCCCCTTATATTTTTCTTTTAGGATAATTCATCTTGATCGGTTCAGCCGTTTAGCCGTGAAAAGATGACAGACAGACAGACAAAATACGTTATTTTATTTATTATATTTAAAATATTATAATTCTTTTATTATGTATTTAACTTCTATTAACAATGTTATTTTATAAAAAGTATTACTTATTATTATATTTATTTTTTAAATTATTGTAACGGTATTGTTTCATAGTTATACAGTATAGCGATACAGTCCCCGCGATAAACTACCCATCCCTACTGATTGTCTATGGTTTCCAGTTCGCCATTATTGTTTATCAATTATCATTTTCGCCATATAAGAATATACCTACTATAGAAGTATACATTCTCGTAATAACTTCCGATATAAATGTTACGATTGATATACGATCTAAGCAAATAGGTATACGCTATACCTACTCGTATCATTAGTAGTGATGCAAATACAATCAATTAATCATTTATCAGCCGGGGCACGCCATCTCCTTGCCCATTTGCGGCTTCAATTAATATTGGCGCAGCTATTGATCTTTCGCTCCTCTGAGACAATCGGCGATTACATTCGATAGTTCAACACGAAATTGACGATGACAGTCGTGAATCCGTTTGTAGTTCGGTTCTGATCGAATGTAGCAATGCAATGAAGATTTGCATCGAAATGCATTGACTTAATACTTTGATAATATAATAGTTATTTAGGCTATTATCATGAGCGACATTGCAGTACGAGTTATTTGCACAGTAGACAGCATGAGTGCTACAATGGCTTATTACGTGTAGTGGCATACAATACTTTATTTACGACCATGATAAAATAAATAAAATAATTAACAAAATTTGTTAAATAATATATAATTGCCGTTGGGTAAGGCCTCCTCGACTTTGTTTCCTCCTAGATTTTCTCTAGATCTTATGAAGCCTGAATTTTTGTAACAAATGTCATAGAACTATTTAAAAATTAAATGGTTTGGACATTGACATGGTTTGAGATTATAAATTGAGTAGATTACGATATAGGTGTAGAAAAACGAATATCCAAAATGCTATATCAGCACGTTTTACTGGTCAAGCTTCCTCCTTAATTTTTTTTGAAGAAGGAGGCTTGACGCGGATTTTGGAATTTAGACCCACCATAGTGATCCACTGATCCAACGAGGTCATTTGCTATTACTACTCAGGCCAAAACACCCTTCCCGAATAGCCCTCTAAGCCGAGGTCCGAGTCTCAGAAGAGACGCCTCTAGAGAATCGTTCCGCCCATCTACTTTGCTTCTGCCTTCGGGCCCCAACAGGCGATGCTCCTGTGCTCGCCCAAACCCTCCGGTGACGCCGCTGAGGTCCTATTAATTAAGGAGCCTACGGCACATACACAATAAAAAAAAAATATTCTTTCATTATTTTGTTTTGACAGATACGAACGACCAAAATATCGTAGTAAGATTCCGTTATTTTCCTATTGAAAAATGGAACCATAAAAATCAAAGGACAAACTATGGCTCCATTAGCTATAAATTGTCTAATACGTTATAAATAACACACCTACTGGGTAGGGCGAAGGGCATGGTTGCGTTGCTTTAGGTATTTAGATGACACCACATTAAAGTTTGTGTCAATTGACCTCCACACATTCCTCGGAGTTTTCATTGAAATGTTCCAACAAACAAGGTATAGTTATTCTATTTTCAAAAGATAATTTAGTTTTAGATTAAACGCAAGCTTATAAAAAAGTCGAATTATAGTGTTAATGATTATATTAATTTTTGAAAATAGAATAGTAAGAAAACAATATATAATAATATAAGTGAGGTATGGACAAATGGTAAGTGATGATGGAGTCTAAGATGGAAGCGGGCTAACATGTTAGGAGGAAGATGAATATCCACATCCCTTTCGGTTTCTACACGACATCGTACCGGAACGCTAAATCGCTTGGCGGTACGTCTTTGTCGGTAGAAATGAAAAAGAATACTGACAAAATAAAGGTCTTCTACTGAGAATCAAATAAATAGTTTGATTTGAGCGTAAATCTGCAGTTAGCTGTCGCACTGATTTTCAGCCGATGCGATGGGCCTTTAAATACTAAACTACAAAATTCCCATGAAATGTATAAATAAATAAAATGAAAAATCCTAAGAAAAACAACGATAGTAAAAACACGTCTAACTAAAGTAACAGCAAAGTATTATTAAATTAAAAAAAAAACAACTAGGTACCTACATAGTTTGTAAAATACAGAAATCTTTTAGCTAATATTATTTTCGATTTGATATCGTTGGGATAAAGGGTGTCAAGTTTTCTACACATGCTGTCGCCGCGCTTACAAAGCCTCTCTGCGGTAGTTCGAGTAGACAGGCTCTGTGGAGTCGGGATGATCAGATTTCTCTCTACGTTGCATTTGACCTATTCTAAACATTGTTGGAAAACACATGAAAATTGCAGAACCGCTGGGAGTTGAACTGTTAGCTTACCACAATGCTTTACCTATTCACACGAAGTGGATTCAAAAATTTTAAATATCCCGACAGTTATTAATTTAGATAGAATAACTACTTTCATGTCGGAAATTCTTATCAGCTCGTTCAATCATTAGCAACGCATTTTCGGCTCACTGTTGAGCACGAACCTTCTCTCAGAATGAGAGGGTTTAGGCCAATAGTCCACCACGCTGGCCCAATGCGGATTGGCAGACTTCACACACGTAGAGAATTAAAAAAATTCTCAGGTATGTAGGTTCCTTACGATGTTTTTCCTTCATTGTTTGAGACACGTGATATTTAATTTATTAAAACGCACATAACTGAAAAGTTGGTCCATGAAAGACATTATTCTTATCGACAGGTCACGTGATCAAGTTGTCGATCGGATCTGTCATTCCCATACATTTTTTAGTTTTCGAAACGTTTGCATTTGTAAAAAGAGAATCACATTGCTACAACAGACCCAGAACAGAAAAGTGACAATACTTACCTGCCCGATAGTATTATCACAAGGTATATTTTAGCTTAATAATAAATAAATATAATATGTAACATAAAAATTGGAAACAAAGAACTAGGTAATTGGGAATTTACTCTTAGAAATGCCTAGAAAACATCGATCTAATAAAAAGCGTTACTTTACAACCATCACGATTATTAAATTAAATAGTACTATAATTTACAAATCTAAAGCAATTTTAGATAAGCATCCTCATAATTTTATTTATATAAATAAATTTAAATTAATGTATACCTACTTATTGATTTTCCGCGCCATGTTTACGCTTACGTCATTAATGACAAAGAAAACCTTGACCCCGATTGCTTTCTACGTAATTTATGGTAATCCACTATACCCACGTTAGCATTTAGCAGATGAATGAATAGTTATTCGAAACGACTGCCTTTTAAAAGCAAATTGAAGTATTCTAATAAGTAACAATAACGTCCATATATGTTAGGAAATTATTAATTAAGTTGATCTTATGTAGTAACGCCTACCACCTAAAAAGGCCGTAACACATCTGTAGTAGATACATAGACTTATAAAATAGGCAGACGGTATCTCGCTGTCAAACAAAACATCATATTGCCGCCGAGAAATTAATGGCGGTCTCTGTCTTCATACGTGCATGTGTGTACGTATACATACAGGGTGTTGGGGAATATTTCCCATAACTTTATGGTTATATTCTTTACACAAAAAAAAATTCAAAATGTTGTTAAAAAGATTTTATTACTCCGAAAATATTAATTTTATAACAAAAATGAACCGGCAAAATCACACAAACTAAAAAGCGAAAAATAAAATCGTATGTGCTACCTTCTGTTCTGATCACTTTGAAGGAGTGCCAAGCCAGTGACGTATTAACGGTCTTTAAATCATAAAAGTTTTAATCGGCTTTAGTTAATGCATCACTCTGTTGGCACCGCATTCAAAGTGATCAGAAGGTAGCACATACGATTTTATTTTTCGCTTTTTAGTTTATTTGTGTGATTTTGACCTCGGTTAAATTTTTTTCTTAAAAATGTTTTATTTTTCTGTTTTTAGTGTGTCCTAGGATTTAATTTTCATAAAAAACAGTTTCAAATCGGAGAAAAGGTTTATTAAAAAGTCTATTCTGATCTGTGATTCCAGCAGTAATCAGCGCTGCATCATCTATTTTTAAAAAGCATTATGCTGAGCTGAGCCCATTTTCTGGGTTATACCACACATCACAGGGTCCTGGGAGACAATTTTCTTTCTTTTCTAGGTAGGTACATAATATGACCAAAATTATTAATAGGTGCTCGTATGATTCTCACTTTGTGTCTGCTTTTAAACCAGGCGGGAGCGGAAAGTTAATAATTCTACAACACGACAGTTGCAGATGAGAGTGCACTAGTTAATACTTAAATTCAGTCCTACGCGGATAATTTTAAATTCATTTTAATTCATCTGTCTTAATGGAGCTCGTCTACCTATTTATAAATATCGTCCCAATAGAGTAATTAATAATTCAAATTAGCTCGGAAATTAATGACTTATTGATCATAATTAGCCTATTTTACTACCGAGGCCTCAGTGCCTCAGCCTTATCTATACCATATGTTTTCTGTGTCTATAGTAATATTATAGAGAGGAAAGATTTGATTGTTATATAGTACAGTGTGATACAGTAGGTAGGATGACCTTTCTCAGTTGATTTGATGTTAATTTCAATAGGTTGTTAATAAAGACCAAATTAGTGAATATGTTAGTTGAGATAATATACGAAGTTGAGATTCTTGTCATCAGGTGCCTACCGACAACCCTGCGCGACTGTCATACTGTATGTATGTCATAGGTAGATGACATTACTCTGTTGGTTTGATGGTTATTTAAATAGATCAAATTAGTTAATAGACCAACAGACCTCATAATCCAAAGCTGCGTTAACCACTGCCCCCGATACACCCTTCCCGAACGGTTCTCTAAGCCGAGGTCCGAGTCTCAGAGGAGACGCCCTTAGAGAGTCGTTTCGCCCATCTAATCTGCTTCTGCCTTCGGGCCCCATCAGGCGATGCTTTTGCGCTCGCCCAAACCACCCGGTGATGCCGCTGAGGTCCCATAAGGAGCCTACGGCACTTACATAATCAGAGAGAAGAAAAAGAGTTAACCACTGGATACAGAACAACAGCGCTAAGAACTAACGCTTAAAACATACTATTTATAATAGAGCTTTTGTTCATAGAGTAATTAATATTTTATACCTATTAGCTGGATTTATGGCTGACTACGTCACCTATATTACTCTAGCGGACCCCCCGGGATACGACTCCCGTAATTTCCGTTCCCGTGGAATATCAGGGATAAAATATAACCTTATAAGCTGAAAAATAATTGAGCTTTCCATTGGTGAAAGAGTTTTTAAATCCGTAGTTTAATAGTAGGCGCCTTTTTGCTATAAAAAATATAAACAAAAAAAATGCAACAAACAAAAATGTCATCTATTTATAACATCTACTAGCGGACGCTATGTGTTAATCCAGAGTAAAATCTATTTTCATTCCAAATTTCAGCCAAATTGCTTCAGTAGACGCGGCGCAAAGGAACAAACATTCACACTTACACACAAACTTTCGCCTTTATAATATTAGTGTGGTTAGTATAAATGTATTTCCGTGACCGTATCTTTTTTTACGTAAACTTTAAGTTAAATTTTTTCACAATTTTATGGATATACTAACTTGATACCTCCACGCATTTTAGAAATAAATCTTTACAGACAGACGGACAACGAAGGGTTCAATTTTTCCTTTCACTTCAAAAAGAACCCTAAAAACACAAAATAAAATGAAAGTTATTATATAAATACAGAAGTGTTTATTGGCCTAGCTATACCTCACCTCTGGCGACTGAAATCTGATATTAACCTCTGGCTCCTCTCTAGTCGCTAATGGACATCTATTTTTAATCTTTTGTTGTATTTTTCTCTGTTGGCCTTTGTCTCTTTAATTCTGACATGGGGTAGGCGATGACATTGAGTATCTTCTTACAGATTTCTCTGTAGGTATAATTGATAGACATACATTTTATGAAAGCTGATGCTGAGCTATTAATTTTAGTGATTTCATTTTAGTTGATCAGCACGTCTATTCTCTAACGATGTTCCGTATATAACTCGCAAGTGCGGATTTCGAATTCACCGCTATCTTTCTCATTCTATAGTAAAGAACAGACAGAGAGAGATAGAGGTGAATTCAAAACTCGCACTTGCGAGTTATAAAAATATCATTACAGAATATCCTAGCAGTCTAGTTATAATCAGTCATTTATGGTATTTGAACGGTAACCTTAGAAGGTAGCAAGTTTCAAGGACCCTCCAAGTATAAAGTGTATTGTTCCAAATATTTTACTCGACATAATATGAGAAATCATGTCCCATCTAGCCAGTTAGTTATATCAAAATTGGGCCTCGAACGAAGGTTTAGCACAAAACCTAATCTGACGACTGGAGAAAATATCAAAAAATTGCATTTTATACACGGATCGGCACCCTTGAAACATTCCAAAGGCACCACGTTCCAAATTTAATAATTGCTAATGTTAGGATCGTGAACTGACTTCCAGGCTTTGTAAAATGAGCTATCGCAGCTATCTTTCTATGGATTAGTCGTGAAAATTGTTTATTTATACAAACGTTGGCAATACTACATGGTGTGCAGTCAGAATAATTAAAAAAGTCGCTTGAGATACATACGAAACGACGCCCATCACACGTCAGACCGGTTAGGCCACTGACCCGCTAGAAGCTAGCCGAGCCACAGCTTCTAGCTGACGCGCACTCGGCCGTTGCCAATGCTAGGCTGCGTCCACACGTGACGTAGTCGCACACGATAAAAAAAGTCACTGTTATGATTAAGTTAAACATGTAACTATAATCATCATCATCATCATTATCAACCCATATCCGGCTCACTGCTGGACTCGAGTTTCCTCTCAGAATGAGAGGGGTTAGGCCATTAGTTCACCACGCTGGCCCAATGCGGATCGGCAGACTTCACACACGCAGAGAATAAAGAAAATTCTCTGGCGTGCAGGTTTCCTCATGATGTTTTCCTTCACAGTTTGAGACACGTGATATTTAATTTCTTAAAACGCACACAACCGAAAAGTTGGAGGTGCATGCTCCAGGCCGGATTCGCACCTACGCCCTCCTGAATCGGAGACAGAGGTCATATCCACTGTTGCTATCACAGTGTTGTGTAACTATAACAAATTGGGTTAAATAAAAAGAAGTAAAACATGGTTCCTTATTACAAAATGACGAAATCTAGCACAATATAAAATAGTTATCTGAACTACACAAAGCATGTTTAGGCCCCATTGGCGTCGGCCGCGAAAATTGTTGCAGCTTACACTAAAAATACAATTTTTGAGAAATTCCACGTCAGATTAGGGCACGGATGTCTTGTCATATTTGGCTTCATATCAGCTGCACGTTCATCTCAAGCTATTATATTTTAAGACTTAGTGGTATAGTAAGTTGTCGAATCCGTGGGAACGAACATCGGCAATGACGTGACAACTATAGAAACTTTAATAAAAAGGCAATTGAAAGAACGTCTACTTCTCGTGATCGTTTTAAGCAAGTGACATATTCACCTCTAAAATTCAAGAAAATCTTAACTGTGTTTCCAACTATGAGAACTTAAGTCTTACGTTCGACAAGATCTAGATTTAGTGTCTAAAATTGTGAAATGCTGCAGCATATTCAGCATGATAACGAAAAATTTGCAGTTTCATTTATGTGCTTACAGGAGCAACTGACAAAAATTAAACAAACTATACAGTGGACTATATTTATATATTTAACTATATTTATTTAATGTCTTCAATGGCTTTCAAACGAGCAAGACGAAGTCATTTACAGCATCATCATTATCTTGAATTAAAATGCTTGCTTGACTCAATAACAGTCTTTCGACAGTTGTTTTTTACGTTTGGTGTGAACGCAGCCTTAGAATATAATAATTTCAGGTGTTGACTGACATCAATTGGCTTACAGCTAATGTTAGTTGTTATTGATACATATTATTCATGTTCATGAATTTACTTTTACATTATTACCGAGTATACTTACACATTCTATTTTCGGATTTTTCGGAATATTGTAATATAATAAGTATACATATTTTATTTTCAAAAGATGGTTTAGCTTAATTGTAATTGTTTAATAACGTGTACTGACAGGTTTTGAGTGGTGCGGTTGTGTGTGTAATTGAAGAAGTAACAACATGTTTATTACATGGACCTATTAAGATCCTTGGTTTATTACAAGTATACAACATCTGTCTGTGAGTCGATGCTAAGCAACATCTTTTCGTTAAATGGGTTTCGATGTTACATGCCTCCCCATGTGTCACTCTAAATATAACAAGATGCTTCAACTGTGCTGACGTTCCTTTATCTTACTGACTTTACCTGCCAACCGGAATAGAACAATTAATACCTAAAAACAGTGGCGTAACTCTCAGAATACAGAAAAACACCAGAAGGGGTGATAGCGCAAAGAAGTGAAGCCATTTAAACTACACATTTTATGAGTTAGTACACGACCAAGCGAATACTCACTCTGTGTTTGTCGTGTTGTTTGACGTGCTATACAGGTGACAAATTAAATTAAATTAAGCCGTCTTGTGCTATTCCTTCGTGTAAAAATGCCGTTGGTAAAAAAAAGAAACTGGATAGGATCACATTTCACATGTATGTAGCACAAATTAATATTCTTATGATAAATAATGAATAATTTTTACGTAAATTTCGTTGTCATAGAAACCGATGACTCCATTTTGTAAGTGTTGCCAATGTAATGGTTTTGATTTTCCCTACTTTTAATTTCTAATCAAGGATTTATTATTTAAGTAAAATATTAATCAACTAAATAGGTAGGCATAGGTTCCGGCAAGTAAGTTGAAATAAAAGTGCGGTAATCAGCGCAGATAAAGAAAGTGTAAAATAATCTTAAAGCTTTAAAATTTTACAAAGAACAATGGCTTACTATATTATAATAAGTTCGTTCGTTCTTATCTGTTTGCACATTTGTTTGTTTGTCGGTTGTCATTCAATTTTAATAAGCGATACTAAAATATCTATTTAAAAAAAATCGGTCCTGTAATACCTAAATAAAATCAAAATTGCGCCCATTTTTTAAATTTGGGCAGTAACATTAAGCGGTTGTCATTCAATTTTGCAAATACGGTATAGATAAATAAAAATTATATTAATTTTCCAAGCAAGAGTTCATTTTCTTGCTGACTCTTAGCAATCACTAGAAAACCGGTCCCACTGTTTTTTTTTATTTACCGTATAAGTTAACATTGAATGTGATGAACTGTACACTTATTGTTTTCCTTCTAACAGTATAAACCTTTACCACAAAAAAATTTAACAGCGCCATGTACTAGCAACATTACGCGGGTGGGAAGTGCGAAGAGTGCGGGATGTTGCTACAATTTTTGGACACACTGCGCGCTATGTAATGACATCTAAACGTGGCTTCTGGTGTTTTTCTGTATTCTGAGGCGTAACTATACCACTGAGGCCAGTGCCGAATTCATTGAATGGGCCCCAGAAAGACCGCCACGTAAAATATTTTTAAATATTTAATTAAACACATGATTTTTAGCAAAATAATATTGATTTGTTGATTATTTTTTCATTTTTTTTCGGCCAAGGCAGCCAATCAGGCAGCAGGAGATACAATATTATAGGTAAACTTCCCTCACTGTCATAGTCTGACCGACACGACTGGTGAAAGATCAGGCGCAGGACCGACGGCTTTACGTGCTCTCCGAGGCATTGGGTTGTAGCAACACCGCCAACGTCTCAACTCCAGGCTGCAAATATTATTAAGATTTTTCTTGTAAGAAAAATCCCAATAATATTTTTTTATTGTTGGACTAATCGGGATTCAAATCCTGGACAACATTGTCCGTAGCTAATCAAAAGGGCCAATGTCCAGCAGTAGACGGTCATCGGCTAATAACAGCTAACAATGATGACCTTGATGATTTTGAAGAATTACTATTACCACCAACATCGTTGAGTGACCTCAAAGCTGAACTATGGGTGAACACTACAAAATGCCTTTGAATCGTAGAATTTCGGTTCTGATAAGAAACGTGGTTGCAATTTCGGTTCTGATAAGAAGATTTAGCCACTAACTAAGCCAAGCTCAAGACTATCTCGTTATCAAATTAGAACTGAGAAGATCCTCCGAGTAACGAATATAGCTTAACGAGTTTGTCTTCCATTTATGTGGCATGTATTTAGTTAGATAGTTAGTTGCTTCTATTTTATTTGCCAAAGAAGAACTTTAAACTGAATTAAAAAAATCAAAGATCTCCGAGCACCATATGGATGTAATGACGTTTGTTAATGTTTGTAGGAATGAAAATAAATTATATTCGGAATTACCTTCGTTGGTTTGGATTTCTCATCAGCTTGAAGGGACTGGAGACTTGAATATATTGCTTTTATTTCGACTTTCCATACAAAAACAGTTGTAAGCGATTTTTTTTAATCCACCCTTTTATACCTAGTAAAAAAATACCTAGTAAAACCTTTTCTTCTTCTTTTTGTCACATTATTAATAGGTACGAGTAGTTATGAAGTAAAAATATGTTTCTTGGCTTTCTAATTTAGAAGTCCTTGAATCTCGAGCATTGTTTTTGATAAAACTATACTAATATTATAAAGCTTAAGAGTTTGTTTGGTTGAACGCTTTAATCTCAGGAACTACTAATCCGATTAAAAAAATTATTTCAGTGTTAGATAGCCCATTTATCGAGGCAGGTTAAAGGCTATATATTATCCCCGTATTTCTACAGGAACGGTACCACGCGGGTGAAACTGCGCGGCGTCAGCTAGTAATCCTATAAGCGTTAAGCGTCGAGTGTTTACTAGTATTTAAATATAATTTCCATTAGGTTAACGATATCCTGGTCGGTTGTAATGTAGTATGCGTGTTTGTCGGCACGCAGGTGAAAATGCCTACTAAGAAGTTAGAACTTATAATAAAAGCTTATCAGTGACCTATATTTCTTTGTGATTCGAACATTCCACTCGCGTAAGCAATAACTCTGTAATTAGCACAAGGAATTATTATCGGTATTTATTACGTAGATCTATACTATGCATACCTACATATATCTACATGCATATATACAATATACATACTAAAATAGTATATAATGTTGTAATTAGTAACTGCGAATTTGAATAGAAAGAAGTTAGGTTAGTTTAGGTTAAAAATTACAATAGAGTAACAGAAAAATAAATAATAATATGTATTTTAATTTTCTATTTGGCTGTTTGTCTTGATATACTTTATTCTAAGGAATTACTGAACGGATCATCTAGTGGCTCACGATTGTTTAGACTAGAGAAACATAATATAAAAGACTTTGTTTCACTTTGGACGTATGGAAAAAGTTATTAGACAAAAATTCAATTTCATGCAGAATTATCCATCTTAAAATTAATTAATCTTTTGCACTTTAGTGATGTAGGGCATAAGATAACAACCATAAGATGCATGTTGAATAAGAGATTTCACGCTTTGACATAAAACCACTATTTAACTGATTCTTTGAGCTTTCCGCCCTGTTAAGGTTAAAATATCAGTTACTGGGTTTTCTCTCAAGACATTTAATTCCTTTTTTCTCAACCAGTGTCAGTAGTTAGAGGATGTGTAAATCTTCTTGAGCGTATAAAAAGTTGTAAGCGACAAATGCAATGTGCACTGCAAGCTGACTTTTTTCTTTGCGCCATTCCAGTCCATTATAATAGTTATCTTTGCAAGCGTTGTTTGGCTAAGCTAGTTGAGACGACAGTAAGTTAGTAGACGGCAAAGAAGCTGTATTTACAGTCCAACGAACGGTCGCAACGGGCCTCGCTCGTCTTATCGCGTAATCCGCTTTCAATGTAATGTAAACAGTGTTCTATCCTCCTCTGCGCCGAGCTCGGTTAGTCAAAGGCGTAACGGGACCGGCCACAGCTGGTTTGACGTTGCCTGATTCGCATGAAATGCAGCCCAGTTTAGATTAAATTTTTTGTTAGCGCGATCCCTTGATATAGCTCACTCCTGTTACTAAGAAGAAACAGCTTGGCACTTACATTTTACTCGACGGATTTCAACTTTTTTCACGTCCTGTCTTCTATGGCTGGTAGCGTTTAGTACTCAGGTACTATTTATAAATATTGTCAAGATATTTTCTCACACTGATGTAATTTTAAACTATGTGCAATGAATGTTTTTTTCACAATCTTTTCTATCGTCTATGGTTTAAATTGTTCTAACTTCGCAAGCAGTTGATTTCGTAAGATATTTTTTTATAAGAGCGCTTTAGTTATGGTTATAATTTATCGGAATTTTGCCCGAGGCACAGGGCAATTTGACAGACAGATTTAAATTAGGTGTCGTTAGATGTGTCTTGTATAAAGAGTTAGTAAGTGATGGCTATATTGTTGTAGATATGTATATTACATAGATGGAATTATCAATATCGTATTTTACTTATGCGCTAACATGTTTTATCAGCTATTCTTTTACGCACTAAAGACATCGTAGAAAACGTAAAGAGCCCTATATAACTATTACTTCGTAATGCAATTAATTTTAAAACACAAACAAAGAAGTAGTCTGCCATGACGTAGGTACTTACGCTGTGATCTCATTTCTATATTCCCACTACACACAAACTACATACGAAGCTGTAATGAAAATGTAATCAAATATTATGAGTACGCCTCACAAGGCATAAACAATGCACCGAGGCACCTGCAATGGTATTACTCCAACAGTCACATTTAAATACAAACACTCTATCTTCCTACCTGCAGTTCTATGGAAGGAACATTACACACCGGGCATGGCGCAGTGAGATAGCTACATCTCCATTCTATCATCACAGGGTCGGATTTAGGTGAGGAAAACAATGGCCCTAAACGTAGATTTGTCTATATAATATCATGTTTTGATCTAACCGTTAACTATCTTTTGGACAGAAGGGTGGCTGGTAAAATTGATATATGACGCCGGATAGATGACCCCTGATGGTTTTCGATATACCGTTGTCTGGGCATCAACTCATAATATGAAAAAATATATATCTAACGAATAAAAAATACCACAATATAATAACATTCATTACACACTTAACACGATTAATTGTCATTCGACAAATTAAATATATGATGATATAGTTTCTCAGTAATACAGCTAAGTAATATTCTGTAAAATTTTGCACGTCCTTCAAGGCGAAAACATTGTACTATCTTTTTGTTTTTGTCATCTTTTTTTACATGTTTTGTGCAAATAAACGATGATTATGATTATAATTATTAAAAATAAAATTAAAACACGATAAAGGATTAAAAGAGCTTTATTTATTATTACAAGAAATCTTCGTGATTTGATATTAGGGGACTCCTTTGTTAGGGCCCACCAGACTTCTAAATCCGTCCCTGTGTTACCCCGGGCGAGAACGCTCATTGGGGACGTAACGTCAGATAAAGCACTCAGCTGAGGAACCAATCTCTTTTACAGCTTAATCAGAACTTGCCCTGGCTAATATTGTACGTTGTACGACGGCAATTTTACGCTTTACTGATACGTTCAGTTCAGTCAGTCGGTACCGTTCCGTTTAATAATCCCGACGTGAAATTTATTTATCATAAGAAAGTTTTTTCCTACATCCTCATTTTTCATATCTTCTCAATAGCCAAGCCAAATTGGATCAGCTGATTGGCTCTCTGAGAGGAACTAGAGTGACTTTTAAAAATAGGCTGTTGATTTTATAAAGTTTAATCAATACCTACTTACTAATCTATACTAACAAACAAACAAACTAACTTTGTTTCATGCAAACAAACTAACTCTTAAGCTTTATAATAATTATTAGTATAGATATTATAGTATAGCTGATAACATCAGCTGATAAGCTGTTGCTAATGATAATGACCTAATGACTGAGGTATACGGTATGTATACCTCCATATCCCTGCGGGTCGTTAAATTTGGATCATGGTGATGATAGAATAAATGGTGATGATGGCTACGAGGCAGTAAAATATTATATAAATCTTGAGTATTACATCTGAAGCAACAGTATCTATACTAATATCATAAAGCTAAAGAGTTTGTTTGGTTATTTGATTGAACGCGCTAATCTCAGGAACTACTGGTCCGATTTGAAAAATTCTTTCAGTGTTAGATAGCCCATCTAATGAGGAAGACTATAGGCTATATATATATTATCCCCGTTTTCTTACGGGAACGCGAAATTCGCGAGTAAATCCGCGCGGCGTCAGCTAATTGCTTATAACTGATGACTATCGTAAGCTCTTTGGACAGATTACTGGTTGATGCAATTTACTTAATGGATTACCGTTTATGTCATAACATGTTTAGATGTTGTGTGTAATATTCTGTTGGAGTTAGTTGGCAGTGGGTTGACGGCAAGGACGTGTTTGATTTAATGGTAAATTAATCTATAGGTACTTATAATAAAACTGTAGCAGGTTCAATTCTGTATATTGAAGATATTTTGAAAATTTTTGTTGGGGGCCATTATATAATCAATACCGAAGTTAAAAAAATTTTTTTTCGATTTTTTGTCTGTCCGTCTGTAACAATATCGTTACAGAATAGCCTAGTAGTCCGTAAGCTCACCGGGGTCTTGCCTGAAAATCAGCGCTACAGTTACTTAGCTGTAGCATAGAGCTGAGGCAGCACCCCATTCTAAGGCTTCAGCTGAATGGGGTGCTGCCTCAGCTCTAAGTATAGTTATTAACTTAGTATTAAGTCTCATGTTTTATTTATTTTTGGCTGAATACATAATTTTACCCGTATTTGACTTGCCCACTGACACTTACAACGTTGGCCCAGGGAACCCAGTATAAAAGTATATGGAGGTGATAATATGATGTATAAAAAAGGATCGGGTTAAATAATTGGCTTAATAAAATATGTTTTTTCTTTCTTGAAGAAAAATGTGTTTTTTGATCACTCTTCTAGGGCAAAATGTTCGTCGGTGTACAAAAGCGGCGAAGTAACATTTGAAGCTGTATTATTGTTTTTGTATTATTTTTTTCTGTTACTAACAAGAAAACGAAACAAACCAATAATTAGGTCTTCAAAAAATATCGTAATAATCAGGTTGTATAGTCAACGAAAACGATCTTATCCCCATTGTGGACAAATTTAAGATGAATTGAAAATGTCGTAAAACGTTGTAGAAAACTTTTTTTTTATAAAGAACCAAGAATTTTTTTAAAAAAGATTTTTTAAAATATAAGCAAGTTGCCGGGCGGTAAGGGTAGGCCTGCATAACTATATTCATCTTAAAAAGTCTTTTTTAGGATTGGCACCGCCTTCAAACTGATCAGAAGGTAGCACATAGGTAAGATGTTATTTTTTGCTTTTAAGTTTAAGTTAATTTTTGAGTCGGTTGAATTTTTTTCATTTAAATTTTTATTTGTAACGATACTAAAACGATACAGTCACGGAGTCATATCATATCTAAATGATTTTTTCTTGGCTGTTTAAGTTGTTATTGTTTTTTTTTATTTGAACAAAATGTGTTTTAATATAAAATTATCAGTTTAATAAATATTTATTAAACATAACTGTACAGGCCTACGTAGACCTGTTTGAAACAGTCAATATCCTCATAAGCATACCGGTGTTACAAGAAATTAAGTATTTTTAGGCTTTCTTGGTCGTCATTGTTGACATGCTATGTTAAGCTCAGTTTAGTACAAAGCAAAAATACATTTAGATAATAATTTAATAGGCCTTAATATTAAGGTCACCTTAGATATCAATCACCACACAAGTCGTCTTCTTCATCTAGCCGCTTTTCAGTAGGTACAGATAATCAGGTATTGAGGGGTGCTTAAGCTAGTAACATCTAAATATCAAAATTTTACATTTATGATGTCGTTGGTAATTGGATACAATATACTCGTAAGATTTTTGGATTGTTTTACTCACGTAGCCAATCTTACGTAATGTGACCTAATTTTTTTGTAATGAAACAAAAATACACTCAATTCTAAAATTCATTTTACAGAATTTGAAGTCGCAATCTCGGATCATTTTTCTTGTTTGATATTTGATCTGGCATTTTTGTGTGATATTTGTTACATCTACGAGTATATCTATCTACATCGAGAATTTATAATAATAAAACAGTTTAGTAAGTAGTAGGTATATTATGCAATTATTGCAAGATTTTGTTAAAACTTCGAGGTTAATATGAGGGGTTATTAAAACTCGAGTGCATTTAAATTCAAATATTAGCAGTATTAAGACTAGGTTTCCTTAAATGGATTTCTTCTTCGCATTTATTTTTTGTTGTTTGTCTTTTTTTTTTCTTTGTCTTTTTTCTTTTTGATTACAGTAAGTAAATAATTTGCGTTGTACCCTATGTAAGCATGTTGTGTTTGCTTCAAGTAGGCACAATTACGTGAGGATGAGAAGAAGCTATTTTTTTAATATATGTTAGATTAAGTATTTGTGCCAGTTTAGCAAACCAATAAAAAAAAAAATACCAAGTTCTGCACCGTTTCATACCTACTCAAATATATATTCTAATCTTATGCAAGAGAACTTTGGAACTATTAAAAAAAAACTGTAAATAAATAATATACAGTCGATTGGTCATATATTCCTAAAGATCAGAGAGTTGAGAGTAAGCAGCTTTTTTGGATTAATAAGTAGCGGCGAAGAATCCAAGCAAACCGATTCCCGTCGGGTTGCCTTTAAAATCCGTGCATGTTTATTGTTGTAATGATGATAAACATTTATGGATATATGAGAAACCTGAGTTTGTATCACGCTGTACGAATTTTCTTTTTCTTTGGCTTTGAATTCCGTACTTCGCCACTGGTACCTCATATATAACGGGAAAGAAGAACCATTTCCACAGACACACATACATAGAGTAACTACTTCAGGCTATTCTTATAGGTAGGTAAGTGTGCTTCAAACTAAAATTATACGCAATCTAAGCCACGGAGAAAGACCGTTTAAAAATTGTAATTTGACTACAAGTATGTCCTACTGCTACATGTACCTATTCAAGTAATAACTGGGTGTTGGTAAGATTGTGATGTAACTTTGCTGTTGCGTGCAACGGAACAAAAACTGTGCTTTCTAACCTCGTCCTCTTTTGAGTAATGGCAAAGCTAATTTTGACATGGCAGTACGCTCGCTGTACTATCAAGTATTTAATACCGAATAGCTAAACATATTTTATTTACTATAATCATCTTTTAAAAAATAAACATTGCCTCTACTTCTAGAGATTAATAATTCAAACACACATTTTAAAGAAACGCAATGTTTTTACATTCATTTTGTCTTCTACTAAGTAATGATTTATGATTACGTTTGTATTTTTTAAACTAATTAATAATAAAACGTAACGTACGTAACGACGTAACGTAACGTCCAAAATCCCGTTGGTGTGACGACCTTATACCTACATGTAGCTGGAAGACAGTGGAGGTGGAAGTGGAAGGAACTGGGGGAGGCTTATACCCTATGAGTGATCCTTATAATTTTAAAGAATTTTTACTAATACTAGAAAGAAAAATGAATAAATAAATAAATATACAATGTATTTTTAAAACTAACAATATAAATATTATAAATGTAACTAACAAACTAAATATTGTAAATATACTAACACTAGATTTACCTATTGTAACCCTAGAGAATAAGAAAAAATCAAAGCTTTATTAATGGAATCAAAAATACAAAAATCCTCGCACAAATAACATAGTTCTACGTGTTTCTAAAATACGAGTAATGTAAGCGGAATTGAGTTTTTTGCTAATGAAGAATGTTTGGTCCGTCATTTGAATGCCGATACGTCAAGTTCAGAATGTCATTGTTGTTGGCAGAATTTACTGTGGAATTCCTAAACGTGTTTTGATAACGTGTGAACGATTTAGGTTGTATTTTGTTTTTGTTAGCCTACTCTCAGTTTTAGGTATATAGGTACCTAACTAGCGGAAGCCCGCCACTTCGTCCGCCTGCCCTATCGCAAAATTTGTTCTCAGTGGGTACCTACTAACTATAAACTACCTCCCTGCCAAATTTCAGCTTTGTACATCAAGCGGTTTTCGAGATATCGTGATGAATGACCTTCAAAATTCAAATTCAAAATTCATTTATTTCAAGTAAGCTCAGTTAACAAGCACTTTTGATACGTCAGTTGGATATTTGTAAAGATTCTACCACCATTTCGGAAGGCAGGTTCTGCTGAGAAGAAACCGTCAAGAAACTCGACAGTTGCTCTTTTAAAAAAAATAATATAATATTATAAATTACAATTGATGACGGACAACATTACAATTTTTTATAGTTTTACTTCCTGTGTGAAGGTGGAAACTGATCCAATGGCCTCCAAGCATCTTCATCATCGAGGAACTCATCAATGTTTGTTTGTTTTTGTCAATTTTTTTTGACTCATTGCTTAAAGCTATGCAGTGGTAGGTCCATCACAGTCTTGGGAATCTTGTTATAGAAGAGTACACCCAAACCTACAAAAGATTTTTTTTACTTTACCTTTTACGCATTTATATATTAAGATAATGCCAGAGGAATTGACTTGAGTATATGCCTATTTAATATTAGTACTAAAAGAGTAAGTATAAGTGTAAGAGTAGTACTAAAAGACTGTTTAACAAAGATGAACAAAGAACTATCTTGTAGATATAAAGGAACTTGCACATTTACCACCAAAATGTTTTTTTTTTATATTCTCAGCGCGAATATATATAACTTAATTAAGCACATATTATTTGTCTCTACATTGATATATCTTATTGCTTTAATATTTAATATTTTCTAGCTGGAATAAGTAAAAATCAAATATAACTGTAGCTTATATTATTGAACTGTGTAAATTAATATAAAACGTGGATGATTATAATTTTTATGTAATTCCATTTACATCGTCCAATTCGAACAAAAATGCAAATGAATGCTGCCTCAACGTAGAATGTAGAGCATACAGCGTAGAATGTAGAGTATACAGCACAGCAAATCTATAAACGTAATATAGACCAATAGATCTAGAGCAATTGAATTGTTGTGGTATGTACATTTAAAATAAAAAATAAAATCGTAATTTAAGCTATTATTTTTCTTTTTTGATATTATTGCACTGTGTATTTAGGACGTGAAAATACTCCATGAAAAACAAATAAAATTGTAGACATACAAACTTATGAAATATTTTACTATACATGTTAGGTACTTTACTTCCATATATTTTAACGTAATATAAAGCTTTCCACCAATTATATATTAGTAAATAACAATTAAAAATAATCCTAACAGTATAATTTTCATTGTTTGTATAATATACGAGTATTTTCCATGCTTAGTAGGTAAGTGTACAGTCAACTTAAAGTATTTATCCGCAACATTGAAGGCATCCCACGCAACGGCTACGCCTAAATTGTATGAGTAAAGTTCATCAAGTTAGTTGTGAAGCAGGCTATAGAAATCCCAACCAACTCTCCCTAAAAATTTAAAAAAAAAAAAAAAATTACTATATCCCAGCTTCCAGCTCTCCAGTTCTGTGTTAGAGTACCTAGCATAGGAGAGATACAGTACAAGACGTTTGCTTGTCACAAAACGAGGGGATTGAGTTACAATTACGATTAGTGTACGTGGTGGTGGTGTGGTGTTTCATACGAAGAATACTGGATGGCTCGATTTGATAGAGTGCCGATTCCTTTCCAATTTGATAAGTGTGCTTGATAGGTATTGTTATTTTATATATGCTAGTGAATGCCTGCGACTACGTCCGCCCTCTTTAATCCGGCTCTATCGAGAAATCCGTTCTTAGTGGATACCTTCTAACTATAGGCTACATCCCTGCCTCTTCTTCGTCCGTCAAGTGGTTTTCGAGATTTCGTGATGTTTCGTGATACCTTTCGCATTTATATATTAAGATTTAGGTTTTATTAAAACAGTTTCTGAAATTCCGTTGGCAGATAAGTTTCATACAAATTACCTAATTACAAATGACCTAATTTACATTATTGTTTATCAAACAATGCTTTCATCTCACGTTCGAAATTTAATTCCATCTCAAATTCTGAATACAAAATTTTACATTGTACGGAAATAATATTCTCTTTTTATTTTAATTAGTTGACAACTAGGTGTTTGACCGCGTTCTCAGTGCGTTTGGTGGGTAAGTGTGAATTCAGCACATTTGGAAGTAGTATCTAACTTATTTAGTACTATCGAAAAGCCCGCGACTTCGTCCGCGTGGAATTCAGTTTTTCACAGATCCCACGAGAACCATGGCCTTTTCTGGGATGAAAAGTAGTCTGTGTTAATCCAGAGTAAAATCTATTTCCATTCCAAATTTCTGTCTTGCTAGATTACTTGTACGTATGTATTCTGTGACGATGCCTATTTTCAGCCCCGGATTCGCTAGTTTTTGGAATCGGGGCAGAAACTTAATAGGTAATGGCTCATCAGCGTTTGAGGTAAATTGAAAATTACACCACCCATTACGATGGATAGCATATTTTGCAACCGGGAGTAAAGCTGTCTTGTGATTCCACAAAAAAACTAGTTATGCCCGCGGTTTGCGGCTTCTTTACCTTGGATGTGAATATTTTATTTTTAGACATATCTTTTAAATACCGACTAGCGGACGCTTGCGACTTCGTCCGCGTGGAATTTAGTTTTTCACAAATCCCTCGTGAAGCATGGATTTTTTCGGGATAAAAAGTAGCCTATGTGTTAATCCAGGCTATAATATATCTCAATACCAAAATTCAGCTAATTCGGTTTAATAGTCGAGGCGTGATAGAGTAACAAACATTCATATCAACAAAATCATCAGTTTTCGCAAATCTCGGGAAACCATGGATTTTTTTGGGATAAAAAGTAACCTATGTGTTAATCCAGAGTAAAATCTATTTCCATTCCAAATTTCAGCCTTCCGCTGAAAACCATTTCAGCACGGCTATTCTCAAAGACGTTTTGTATAACTCGCAAGTGCGAGTTTCGAATTCACCGCTATCTTTCTCATTCTATAGTATCCAGTTAAACAGAGAGAGATAGAGGTGAATTCTAAACTCGCACTTGCGACTTATAAAAATATCGTTACAGAATAGCCTAGCAGTAGTAGCGGCGTTAAAGAGTAACAAACATCCAAACGAACTTTCGCGTAGTAGGATAGTAGGATATTCCCATTCCACTCCAACCAGTCGGCAAAGACTGTATTAGGAGTGGGTACGACAATAAACAAACGTGGCGGGGATCGAACCACCACTTTTCGGTGATGAGTCCGCCCGCTCTTACCGTTGAGCTATTGAGGATCATATTATATATGATATAGATATACTACGCATTTTGGATTAATTACGTGTGATGCCTAGTATTTCCACAAAGTAACACAGAAAGCCTACGATAGTTTGTTTGCCACTAGTTCATATAGTTAGTGTGCTAACAATGCAAGTTCGTCATCAACCGAGCCGGCGTCTCTCACAGAGTTAATTAACCTGTACTTTATGTGTGTGGTGGAAGGGTTATGAGAAAACCCAACGTAATAATACACTGTTTATTTCGCAAGAATATAATATCGGGCGACAGGCACTCTCTATTATGTACGTATTGTTTTTCGTAATATCATAATGGTTGTTTAATTACACTATTTCGAAATTAAAATCGGATCGCATATTTATAATTCGAGACTGGGCTTCCGGGAGTTATTACCTAACTACTCAGAGAACCCATGGCCACCATATTCCGAAGAAAACTTGTCTTTTTTAAAACTTAAAATTAAACTTACGAGATAGGCCTAACTAATGTCGCTAAAATAGGCCTAACTAAGGGACTGACGACATCAAGCGAGTCGCAGGGATTCGCTGGATGCAGGTGGCTCAGTATCGTGATGTTTGGAAGTCCTTACAAAAGGCCTATGTCCTGCAGTAGACGTCTATCGGCTGATATGACGATGATATGATAAATGTTGCTAAAATACAAAATACGGTTGGTTGTACAAAATAAACATCATGGTCACGTAGATATTTGTATAAATAGTTAATGCAGGTAAACCCGAGGGTAGCTAGCAAAATATTTACAACTCTCCTCAGCTTTTAAATCTTTAAATGGAAAATATCCGTGGAGAATGCCGAAATGTATTTTTCACTGCACGTTTTGCTCTTATCGCATCACTATATATAGCTATTCGTATTTCGTAAGCAAGCAACTATACGAAACTGTGCATTCAGGCTCCAATGCTTAACACATTTTATCCATTCAGTGCTATTTCGCTTTTCACCCATTTTTGCTTGCAAAAAATCATTTACGAGTACCGTACAATTTCACATTCTTATCATCCTATTTTAACGGCCCATCATTGGGCCAGGCCTCTCTCCTTGTTTCTCTATATATTAGGTATATAGAGAAACAAGGAGATTATTAGGTATATAGCTCCTAAGCTTCGACACACAATGCTGTTCGAATGTGGGATGGCGGACTCACTAGCCACGGCCGAAGTCTATCACTAGACCTTGTTATCAACCCATATTCGGCTCACTGCTGAGCTCGAGTCTCCTCTTAGAATGAGAGGGGTTAGGCCAATATTCCACCACGCTGGCCCAATGCGGATTGGCAGACTTCACACACGCAGTGAATTAAGAAAATTTCTCTGGTATGCAGGTTTCCTCACGATGTTTTCCTTCACCGTTTGAGACACGTGATATTTAATTTTTTAAAATGCAAACAACTGAAAAGTTGGACGTGTATGCCTCGGACCGGATTCGATCCCACACCCTCAGGATTCGGAGGCAGAGGTCATATCCACAAGGCTAAAACGGCTCTTATACTAATAGACCTGACCTGGGCCAATTTAGAAAATTTTAAATCCTAAACTGACCGGTGCTGGGAATAAAACCTGGGACCTCTCTACTTAAGAACTGCAATACTACCAACTGCGCCGACAAAATGACGTCATCAAAACATCTGCTTGGTGCGTCAATTATAACCTTAACATGTTTGCTAAAGGAAATAGGTACATAAAGACAAGTTTCCAATGTAACCTGTGTACAAAGTTGCTAAAGCATACCCCTTTTGTCTTACCACGGCAAGTATTTGCTGGAATAGCTGAAACCGCAGTGTAATTGAAACGTTCTACGACTTGGAGGAGCATTCTCAGGAGTGCTCTCGTGTGCCGTTCGCCTGTTAATACGGCACACGGATCGGCTACCTCAGACTAACTATATAGGGACTTGCCTCGGTTTTTTTCTTTTTTTTTATTCTTTACAAGTTAGCCCTTGACTTCAGGCTCACCTGATGTTTTGTGTTTTTGATGTTGAGTGATGATGCAATCTAAGAAGGAAGCGGGCTAACTTGTTAGGAGGAGGATGAAAATCCACACACCTTTCGGCTACTTCCGGTAAATCGCTAATCGGTATGTGTTTGCTGGTAGGGTGGTAACTAGCCACGACCGAAGCCTCCCACCAGCCAGACTTGGACCAATTAAGAAAACCTCAATCAGGCCAGTCGGAGATCGAACCCAGGACCGACTTGTTAGTCCACCGCGCATACCACTGCGCCACGGAGGCTGTCAAATCGCTACCCCTATAAAGTCTTAGATCAACGATCTAACGCGTTTATAAAAACTGTTTCCATTTAATCGATGTTTCATTGTTGTAATCGTTTTCGTCGTGTAAAGAGCTGCCAAAAAATGCCGGTTTGTGTAGTTGAATGGATTAAGCTTATTTTTATGATAATATATCAAACTTTTAATAAAAACAATATCTGTAAAGAATCTATTCTTCAGCCGGAACAGCAAACCTGTTTAACTTTAGTTAGTATTATATAGATAATCTTATTATTTAGAGCATGTAGTGTTAACCTATAAGTGGCCGAACATTTTGCCTTGTTACCTATATTTTTTAAAATATTATGTAACTTGTAAGAAATCTAAGGTTGTTGGTTAACCAAATAATTGAAAAAACAAATTGCTGTTAAATATTTTCGATTTTATCTAGTCCCCATAAAAAAAGGACAGACAATTTTGCTGGTGAATTTCGGTGCGGTACAAGTCCAAAGATATTTGGTCTGAGTCGGCACACCGCACGGCGGCTGGACTTAATTGGAGCGGTAAAGCCAGTGTTCAGCCAATACTGAGTACTGCTACTAGTGTGTGGCTTGTGGAGAAAGCTGATTTTGTGCACATGGGATGTAAATTTCCGTAAAGTTATCCTTGTAGGAGACCGAACATTTTGGGCACATCATATTACAGAAAAAAATTACGAAACATGCAAATTAGAATTAACATCATCATCATCATCATCATCATCATCGTGCTGGGGTCGGCATAATCTCTTCTATTCGCTCCTATCATTCGTCAACTTACTATCTATCAAATTAGAATTTACCTACAACTGTTTACATTTTAAAACTTTTTTTAATGTTTGTTACCTTATAACGTCATTTGTTTTTTTGATAACCAATTTTGAAAATGCTTTTTTGTTTGAAATTGGTCCCATTTCATTAGCTGATAAAAAATAATTGAAATATCTGTTTTTTATTGAAAACGCGCATTTTAAGTCCTCATTCGCACGTGACTTTTTTAACGGACGTTAAATATACTATGAATATTAAGTTAAATGAATGTCAATTTCCAACGCCTAAAATTGAAAATGCAACACTGCTCGAAAAAAACCGTCGTGTTTTAAAAACGCTGTCGTGTGAACATATATATTTGGGAATGCTTTGTTGTATTTGAACGCTTTTTCAACGAGCGTTAAAAATAACTCGTGCGAATGAGAACTTAATGTATATAGGTAGGTACAGGTACTTGCCCATATCTGTCAATGAAACTAAAATTAACCTGATATTATTATTATTTGATAAATGACACTAATTTGGACATTGTCGGTCATCCCAGCAATGTATGAAAAATGCTCCGTCCGTTGATGATTCAAAATGTTTTGTTGTTAAAAATATCTCCCAATATCAGTGGCAAATCCAATTTGGTTAGAACAATTTGATTTCACAGGGTGTTGATCATTGACACATTTAATTTATTTGAACATTTACGAATAGGTTGACAATTTTAAAATACAATTTTGTAAAAACTGTAAATTTTGTACCTATGTAAACAGTTAGGTAGGTAGTAAAAAATAAGTTGGGTAGTAAAGTAAAAAAAAAATGGTAAAGTTGCGGGCGGCTCATGTTCTTACAACAGGCGGCAGTGGACGTGGATCAGCATATTAGAATGATGATGGTGAATGACTATTTGAATGAATGAATTGCTGTCATGTTTACAATACATTTTTTTATTTCTACGCGCTTTTTTATACTACCTTACTTTGCTTTCCAACCTGCAATATTGGGTCAGCGTGGTGGACTATTAGCCTAAAACCTCTCATTCAAAGAGAACAGTTTTCCTCATCAGTAAGCCGAATCATCATTATCAATCCATATTCAGTTCACCGTTGAGCTCGAGTCTCCTCTCAGAATGAGAGGGGTTAGCCGTTAAGCCGTTAGCCGTCCACCACGATGGCCCAATACGGATTTGCAGACTTCACACATTTACTATACTACTAGAAGTACTTTTAACAAAATGAGAAAAGTTCTCTGCAATCGCAGTCTTAAGATCCCTCTGCGCATTCGACTCCTGCGTTGTTACATCTGGCCCATACTTCTATACGGCTGTGAAGCCTGGACAGTAAAAGAGGACATCAGGAAACGTATCTATAGAAGCGTTCGAAATGTGGGCGTTTAGACGCATGCTAGCTATCAGTTGGACTCACAAAGTGACGAATGCCGAAGTCCTACGTCAATCAGAAGCGTGAACTTTTGCAGACCGTCAAGACGAGAAAAGTCGCGTGTCTAGGGCACGTGCTATGACACGAGAGATACGAGCTTCTACAGCTTAACTTGATGGGAAAGGTTGCTGGTAGAAGAGGCGTTGGTCGCAGGAAGAAGTCTTGGCTGAGAAATATCAGAGAGTAGACCGGGATCTCGAGCGCCGCACAGTTTTTTCGCCTCGCGAAGGATAGAGACGAGTTCAAGAAACTGACTGCCAACCTTCGCTAGTCGAAGAGGCACCCTAAGAAGAAGAATAATGATGTACCGTACTTTACTTGCGTTATTCCTCAGCTAATCACTGCACCACTTGAATTTCAATACGCCTTACACACTGGATAGCACAGACACCAACTTGAGCTTCCAGTTAGCTTTACAATCTCAGCACAGCTTAGCGTAGACAAATTAACTCTGTAAACGGTAGACACGGAACACATAATTACACTGTCATGCAATATGTGCTCAATGTTAGTTAGATAAATAATGCCTAACCGCAATTTCAGCCACGTCGCCAATCTCATTTTGAAGGTAGCCATCTCATGCAAGCCCATATTCGGGTCACTGCTGAGCTCGAGTCTCCTCTCACAATGAGAGGGGTTAGGCCAATAGTCCACCACGCTGGCCCAATGCGGATTGGCAGACTTCACACACGCAGAGAATTAAGAAAATTCTCTGTTATGGAGGTCTCCTCACGATGTTTCCCTTCACCGTTTGAGACACGTGATATTTAATTTCTAAAAATGCACACAACTGAAAAGTTGGAGGTGCATGCCTCGGACCGGATTCGAACCCACACCCTCCGGAATCGGAGGCGGAGGTCATATCCACTGGGCTATCACGTATCTCATATCTGCGTAGCCATCTACGCAGGAAATATTGCACTTGTGTTTATCCATGCACAAGCGTATGGATAAACACAAGTGCATGCACCAGTGTATAGATAAACACAAGTACATGCACAAGTGTATGGATAAACACAAGTGCAACTCTATTCCCTCGCTCTCATAATCTATAAAATGCTACAGCCACCATGCGATCAGGCACGGAGATGTAACATGGCTGCCTTATCAATCAAGATATAATAATCAAGAAATTATAGAGGAAGATTCAATTATAATCAGGTAATTAGCCAATAGCAACCTGGCATTTCCAAGCTGTTTATGCTAATTTTTTTTTATTATTTTACCAATAGCTCACGGAACGGGAACTACGCGGGTAAAACCGCGGGGTGTGTGCTAGTCTAATATATTTTTAAGTAATAATCCACGGACCAAGAAGACGATCCACTTGATGGTACCTAAATGGAAAACCATCGCCTTTAAACAGAATAATTCTTTCCATGCAAGTAAATACGTCTAAACACTAAGACTTCTAACAAGTGAAGCAGCGTGGTGGGTCTAAGCTCCATAGGAGTCGTGGGCCTGCAGTGGGCTATTAAAATACACTGATAAATTCAGGCCTAGTGGGAGTTTTTAATGATTTCATAATGTGACGATCGCGTAATCGTAAACACGAAAATCTAAGGAATTGAAACAGCGCCATCTAGTGGCACTACTGCACAAATGTTTCAATTCCTTATAAATTCGTGTCTACGGTTACGCGATAGTCACATTATGAAAACGTTGAAAACTGCCACTAGGAACAGGACATCGAAAATTAAATTAGTTATTACTTAAATTAATTTAATAAAATAAACCCGACTGCCTAACCTGCTCGCACTCTGCACGATTAATAAATAACGTTTTTCTACTAAGTGTAGGTTTTTTATATGGCCATGATATAGTATTTTTTGAAATCCTCTTGATAAGCCCTTGAATTTGATACCCATATTGCAATATTCGAAATATATTTTCTTTTCACCTAAAGTCTATAGCGTCTCACAGTCGTCGTATTGGTTTTTTTCAACTTCACCTATTTAAGAACACTTGGGTTATTAAGACGAATCTAACAATACCTTAATTAGAAAGAAAGAAAGAAAGAAAAAAGCTTTATTAGTGAATTATGCCACACAACACAATTTGTTCTATAACAATATCCTGCGATGTGTGGCACAACCCAGTAAACGGATCCAACTCAGCATAATGCTACATACTCTTTAAATAAAAAGAGCATGCAGCGCTGGTTTTCAGTTGGAACCGTTGACCAGATGCCGCCACAAACACAGCACACAACAACCTTATTAACTAAAATAAACAATAATAATAACTTAAACTTAAAATAGTACATTACAATTAACTAAAATAAAAAGGGAAAGACAATAAAATACCATACTAAAGAATAACAACGTGAGAAGAAAAAATATTAAAAATAAAATTATATCATATATACAAAGGTATTTACAAATTTATGCAATTCTTATACAGAATTTACAGTTATTTACCTATAAGAAAGAAAACTCCGCCACATGATGTTGGAATTCAATCTGCTTTTCAAGTAGAAATCTCTTTAGCAGTTAATTACGTAAATCTGTTCAGCAGTTTGGAAGATATGAGGTGCTAAAGAATAAGTATTACATACATAGGTACCTACATACATACCTACTTACATACATACATACAAGATACGAAAAACATAACCCTTCTTGCAGTCGGTAAATAAACGTATATGTGTGTGTTTAGTTTAAGTAATACAATTAAATGTATCCCTTGAATGAATTTCGCTCCTTAGATATTTCTATATCTCCCTTCATTGTTCATCTTTTATCTCCTATTAGATATTTTCATTTAAAGCTCGTCCTTACATTACAGCAATGAGAAGAGTAAAGTAGTTGAAGAATTCAAGGTGAATAGAAGAAACAAGCTATGAATGCATTTGTGGCATGGCGTCGCTAACGAGTTCCCAACTTCCAGTGAATGGCTTTTATACGCCCTTTTGTATGTACTTGCACTTCTATAGAGACTATCGTATAGACTAAGAGCCCGTGAACCTCAGACCTTCGTAATTTTATAAAAGCTGAAAGTTTGTCAGCTTATGCTCCTACCATAAGTAAATACGGTAGCAAATTATGGAGTTTGGACTGTGGTGTCTTTGGGAGGTAGCACGTTTTGAAGATCCAAACCCTCAACCATCTAAGGATAAAGTGTAATTTTTTCATGTTTTCCTCGGCATAATATGAGAAATTATATTCCCAGCCGTCAGTCACTTAGCTTCGCGGCAACCCGCCGAAAAAGCAATATTTCATTTAAAAATATAAGGGTCTCTAGCGAAGGGTTACCATGAAGCTAAGTGCCTGGCAAATTGGGATATCATTTCTCATACTATGCCACCACGGTCCAAACTCCATAATTGACTACCGTACCTACAGGTAGGAGCATGGGCTGACAAACTTTCAGCTTTTATATATTATCGAAGGTCTGGGGTTCACTGGCTCTCTGTCTAGTAGGTACACAGACAATTTTAACGGTGACTATTAGTACGTAATAGTAGTCTGTTCTTCTTTTCCTTTGTCTTTAGGCTATTTTTCGCACCTACAGTTTAATCATCGGAGTTTTGCACTTAACCCAACTGCATGTAAATGGTGGTTTAACGTGAAACATATTAAGGCTGATTGGGGTAGTGACCGTTTTTGTTTGGGGTAGTAGGCAGTAGGCACTGTCTGCATTCAAGACCGAACGCCAGAACTAGAAAATATTCGTGTGAAGAACTACTTATTCATCATCATCATCATCATATCAGTCGATGGATGTCCACTGCAGGACATAGGCCCTTTTGTAGGGACTTCCAAACATCACGATACTGAGCTACCTGCATCCAGCGAATCCCTGCGACTCGGTTAATGTCGTCAGTTCACCTGGGGGGGGGGGGGGGTGTCGGCCAACACTGCGCTTACTAGTGCAGGGTCGCCATTCCAGCACTTGGTGAAGAACTATTATATGACAGCGGACACCTATATTCATATCCAACCTCAAAACAGATGAACTAAAAGCATATCAACAAAATAAATGATAACCAATCAGCGACTCTCATACCTACTCATACCTATTTATACTTCTATATTATAAATGAGCCGTGATAGCCCAGTGGATATAACCTCTGCCTCCGATTCCGCAGGGTGTGGGTTCGAATCCGGTCCGAGGCATGCACCTCCAACTTTTCAGTTGTGTGCATTTTAAGAAATTAAATATCACGTGTCTCAATCGGTGAAGGAAAACATCGTGAGGAAACCTGCATACCAGAGAATCATCTTAATTCTCTGCGTGTGTGAAGTCTGCCAATCCGCATTGGGCCAGCGTGGTGGACTATTGGTCTAACCCCTCTCATTCTGAGAGGAGACTCGAGCTCAGCAGTGAGCCGAATATGGGTTGATGACGACGATTATAAATACAAAAATAAGTTTGTCTGTCTGTTAGCTTTTCACGCCTAAACCACCGATTTGAATGAAATTTAGTATAGACATAAAGTGAACCTTGGAGCAGAACATAGGCTACTTTTTTCCTACAAATAATCCACGGATTAAAAAAAAACGGATTGTACGCGAACAAAGTTACGGGCGTCTACGTACTAATATTATAAACACGAAAGTTTGTAGGGATGTATGTTTGTTACTCTTTAACGCCGCTACTACTGAAGCAATTTGGCTAAAATTAGGGATGGAAATAGATTTTACTCTTTTTATCAAACAAAATCCATAGATTCCCGAGATTTGCAAAAACTGATGATTTTGATTGAAATTTGAAGTAGAGATAGATTATAGTCTGGATTAACAATAGGCTACTTTTTATCCCGGAAAAGTCCATGGTTCCCGAGGTATTTGTGAAAAACTAAATTCCACGCGGACGAAGTCGCGGGCGTCCGCTAGTAAGCATATAAAATGGCGGGAGGCAAGTTCTCATGCCTATAAACGTTACATCAAAGTAAAAAAATCCTTGATATTTCCAAGGCCAATTACGTAGAGCACTCGCAAGACTTGTTCGTCACATTCGGGAACACAACACACACAACACAACGACATGTGCTCCGCCGGGCGTCGAACCGGCTCGCCCAGTTCTCGGCCAGCCCGAGACCACTTCACATCCGTCACTTGCAATTATGTAACGAAGACGTCCACGCATCATGGATTATTAAATGAATAGGTACGAATATTTGAAACATGCTGACGCCGCGCGATATCACCCGCGTGGTTCTCGTTCTCGTAGGAATACGGAGATAATATATAACCTATAGCCTTCCTCGATAAATGGGCTATCTAACACCGAAAGAAGTTTTCAAATTGGACCAGTAGTTCCTGAGATTATTGCGTTCAAACAAACAAACAAACACTTCAGCTTTACAATATTAGCCTATTTACATCCAAAACAATGCGTAGGAAAGTCATTCATCATTATTATCAACCCATATTCGGCTCACTATTTAGCACGAGTCTCTTTTCAGAACGAGAGGGGTTATGCCTTAGTCCACCACGCTGGTCCACACACGTAGAGAATCAAGAAAATTCTCAGATAAGCATGCATCATGAATTATTAAATGAATAGGTAGGTACGAATATTTGAAACATGCTGACGCCGCGTGGTATTGCATCACCCGCGTGATTCTCGTTCCCGTAGGAATACAGAGATAATATATAATTTACCTTCCTCGATAAATGGGCTATCTAACACTGAAAGAACTTTTCAAATCGGACCAGTTCCTGAGATTAGTGCGTTCAAGCAAATAAACTCTTCAGCTTTACAGTATTAGTAAGTATAGATATACAAGTAGATTTAAAGTAAATATCAATGATTTTTTTGATGGTGATAGCCCAGTGGATATGATCTCTGTCTTCGATTCGGAGTGCGTTGGTTCGAATCCGGTCCGGGGCATGCATGCACCGTTCGAGACAATTGATATTTAATTTCTTAAAATACACGTAACTAAAAAGTTAGAGGTCCGGACCGGATTTAAACCTACGTTCTCCGAATCGTAGGCAGAGGTTATATCCACTGCCACTAGGCTATCACGTCTCTTATGATACATATGTACATAAATAATAATTTAATAGCGAACGTTATATACGACCGCAAAAAATGAGCATTTCATAACCGCCAGTTTCAAACACAATCGTATCTCGAACAAACGCTTACCGTGTGATTTGGCGCACTTTTTTACATCCAAAACACAATGCGTAGGAAAGTACGACGTAAATTACGTTTGCGGTGTGTGGTAGGTACATAGATACCTGCTTTCACCGATTCACTGCTCATTAGCGATGCGGTACCGGCACTCTTCTGTAAACACTTGACGCCTACAAATGGGGTCTCTTGTGCCTCACGTCTATGGCTCAGCATCTCTTACACAAATGACTTTGTGAGCAGCCTCCAGATAGGGCGAGGCACTGAGCGACGTGACGCCGTAAGTTTTTTTATGCGCCCCGGTCTTAGACCAATTATTGTATAGGACCTGCCTCGCTAGACGTTACTTTTCTGTCAAAGTATATGATCAACGATCTAATGCGATTATAAAAACTGTCTCTATAGTATCGCTGTTAAATAGTTGTAATCGTGTTTGTCGGTTAAAGAGCTCCGTAAAAATACCTTTTTGTGTAATTGAATTGTATAAAAAACGGGCAAAAAGTTCTAGTTTAGTATAAGATATATACCAAATCTAAGCTCGTTTACTTCAGAAAATGACAGATAATTTTGTTCGTGACTATGAGTATGATACAGGTCCTTCTATAATTGGTCTGAGGCCCCGGTAAACGGTTTCGCTTCCGAGCGACGGATGTGACGCAGCCCAACAATTTCTTTCTTGTCTGTTTAGAAGATTGCTTCTTTTTATATATTTGCATAAAAACTAATTCAAACCTGTATCTAGATCTATATCCATATACATAAAGGAAAGTCGTGTTAATTTTTTTTGCATTCTTTACAAGTTAGCCCTTGACAATCTCACCTGATTGTAAGTGATGATGCAATCTAAGATGGAAGCGGGCTAACTTGTTTGGAGGAGGATGAAAATCAACACCCCTTTCGGTTTCTACACGGCATCGTACCGGAACGCTAAATCGCTTGCGGTGCGTCTATGCCGGTAGGGTGGTAACTAGCCACGGCCAAGCCTCCCACCAGCCAGACCTGGACCAATTAAAAAAACCTCAATCGGCCCAGCTGGGGCTCGAACCCAGGACTCAATGATAAATACCGCATCGAAATTGGTCCATCTGGGGGTTAAAAATAAAAATTACTGTATAAAAATTACTCGGGTTACACAAATTTCCATGTCTCTCCTCGTACTTTCTCCGAAATATTTAAACAAACAATAAGTTTCTCGGGATGTTCTCTCTCTTTATTTGTTCCCACATTTTTTCATTGACACATTACCTAGAAACTTGTTCCGTACCGTCTGCACTAAAAGCTTCGAGTCCATTCACAGATCCCTGATGGATTCTTAAAATATTTACGCTTCAATTTGGAACTTGTCGACTTTTTGTTATTCATCTACCTTTTATTTGTATACCATTTATGAATAGCTGACTTAAAGCACAAGATCTGGTAAACATTTTTGGTAAACACGCAGTTTAATCTTGTTTCTTCTCATGGGAATGCGTTGATGTAGCGGAAGTACTTTTTTAGAGTTTTTTGAAACATTATGAAACACTAGCTGACGCCGCGCGGTTTCTCCCGCGTAGTTCCTGTTCCCGTATAAGTACGGGGATAAAATATAGCCAATAGCCTTCCTCGCTAAATGGGCTATCTAACTCTGAAATATTTTTTTTTAATCGGACCAGTAGTTCCTGAGATTAGCGCGTTCAAGCTAACAAACTCTTCAGCTTTATAATATTAGTATAGATATTGACAGAATCATTTTCAGTGTTACATACTTATTTTATACTAGCAGAGCCTCCCGCGGTTTCACAGAAGAAATATATGTTGCTCGCTGATAATACAGCTTTCTCTTGGTGAAAGATTTTTTTAATTGCTTCTGTAGTTTTTAAGCCTATCAAACAAACGTGTTGTCCCATCAGACCCTACGTTCGTGGTTATAATGTCGGTGTTAACGAAAATTCGGCCCGTTAAATTGAATTACCGTTAACGTACCTCCACGTATCAAAAGGCCCGGCACTTTGTAAACATAATTGCTTGCGAGTTCCTGCTATGAAAGCGAAATGATTATCTATGGTCTACAAACAAAAGGGCTTCAACTTGCTTACTGATATGACTTTTTATTTATTTATGTCTAATTTAAGAGAGCCGTGATAGCCCAGTGGATATGACGTCTGCCTCCGATTTCGCAGGGTGTGGGTTCGAATCCGGTCCGGGGCATGCACCTCCAACTTTTCAACTGTGTGCATTTTAAGAAATTAAATATCACGTGTCTCAAACGGTATCGGAAACCTGCATACCAGACAATTTTTTTAATTCTCTGAGTGTGTGAAGTCTACCAATCCGCATTGGGCCAGCGTGGTGGACTATTGGCCTAACTCCTCTCATTCTGAGTGGAGACTCGAGCTCAGCAGTGAGCCGAATATGGGTTGATAATGATGATGATGAATGATAAACGCGTCTTTTCATTCGACACACAACGAGATGATGTGTGTAGAGTATGTGTGTCTGCAACTGTTTTTAACTGTTCTAAGGATCGATATAATAAAATGGCTTTAAATATTGAATTTGAGGATTTTTACATTAAACTAGTCAGCGCTCGCGATTTGTACTGGTCTTTTTTTTGGAAATTTTAAAGGGAAAAAATTCCATCTTACATAATTTTTACAATCGCGTACGAAACGCGTCTAACACTAGACTACCTACTATCATTTAGGTTCAATTTACTTGCCGGGGTCTATACCTATTTAGACACATGCTTAATCGGCGGCTGGTATACCTACCTACCTACTTTCTTGGAATCTATAGTCAAAATTTTTTTTTTAAGGAATTTTTGCCATAATTGTCTTTTAAATATGATCAATATTCCCATTCCCCTCCAACTACTCTGGAAATACTGTTTTAGTAGTGAGCACGACAATAGACCAACGGGGCGGGGATCGAACCACCACCCCTCGGTGATGAGTCCAACCGCTCTTACCTTTGAGCTATTGAGGCTATATAAATTGGAAAGATCTTGAAGAACTAGATCAGCATGCAAGCATTCAGGCAATATTGGATTGACTTTCATAAATAGTAAACCTATTGGGAGAAATGAAACTAATGCTCGCAGTTATTCCATTTGAAATCACCGATAAAAGTCAAATTAACTATTTGTACGGCGGGGAATTTAATATAGAAGTTATTGGAACATGAATGCGAAAAGATACGTACAGTGCAGCTCTGTAAAAGGCAACTAAAGCATCGCCGCCGTGCAATAATATAATGGGAATTTCTCCGCGCCTCGCCGCTCCAGATCCATATCTACGTTCGTGGGCCCTGCGACCTGTTATTTGTATTTCTTGGTTGGTAGACTTCCGGGGGTCGCGGCCGATACGACATATACCCATGTCGGACGTCATTGTAGCTAAAGTCAATCAAATTCCGGGAAGTCCGCTTTGATTTGGATTTGATAGTCAAGATTACAGAGCTTGCGCGTTAGTGTGTATAAACGTGGAAGTTTATGCTGACGATTTTAGTAATGAGAGTAATGCAGTAGGCAGATCATCTCCTCCCAGACAATAAATACGAGAATACGGGTCTCGAGGCATGGCCTCCTTGCCTGGGTAAGGCGCGGGAGATCTTACTCCTCCGGTTATTTACATTCAGCCCCTTTCTGGGCTGAGTCCTTCTAATAGTAATTGCCTACTGTGAAACTCTTGTGTGTCACATATATACCTATTATCTGCTACTACATCAAAGAAAGCCAAATGAACGTAGACAAATTACTTTTACCAAAGATTTTTGGGACTGCAAACTTCTACTCGTAAGCTCATTAAAGGTGTTTTTTTAATTTTTGGTTATTTACCATCAAATTACGCTCCTTTGGTCTAACATTTTATTATTCGTTTAATACTGAAATCGGAAAAGCCTACGCAATTACATACAATGGCGTCTCCCGATTCTAGAATAAAAAGTTTCATGTGGGGTTTTTTTTCAAAACCAATTTATAATAGGATTGGAGAATTCTTGTATTATGTACCCCATATAGTAAAAATGTTTTTGTGTCTATTTTAGTTTGTTCTGCATTTAGTAACTCGAATTTCTATATGTATTGTACAATATTGATTGTATTCATAAAGTGCATAACTGTTTAGAGATAATCGTCCCTCCTTATAAACTTAGACAGCTTTGAGAGAAACTTCCACTGGATCGGTTGCAAGCTCTTCACGCCTACGCTAAAATACGAGTACTGCAACATACTCATAGATGCCTACATAAGTACCTTCAAACAATATAGTATCCTATTAATCTGTAATATAACAGTTATATGTGGCGATACCTGATCTGTGGTTTCAACTGAAAATCAGAAGTAATTCAAATGGTCTCGTAGCGTTATGCTGAGCTGGGACCATTTTCAGGGTTATGCCACACATCGCAGGGTATTGTCCTGGATGACGTCCTGCTGTACTGAAGATATTTTGATGTGTGGCATAATTTCGAAATAAATGCATTTTTCTTTCTTTCTTTCGTATATAAATAAAAAAACTACAAACATGTTTCAGTGTGTCAATATATCTTGCAATAAAGCTAGGTTATTTGCTATCTCAGTGTCTGACAGGATGAAATGTACCGAACCTGTGATATAAAAATAATATATCTATAAGCATACTATTCTCTATAGAAAAAACATTAACTGTAAGTTGCAGTGATCTGATCATTTTAGATGGTTTGATTGATTGATTGATTTGATTTTTAGATTGAAGCAATACAGGTTCGCTGATGAGGAATTACTTATGAGTAGGTATGTACCTACCCTTTCGATATCGTCTTCTACATTAATAGTCAATACAAACTCTACTCTTTTTATAAACCTTTAAATCTTTACTTTCGAGTACGTAACAAAATATTTTGTTTTTTTGTTAAAACGTATTTGCCTTTGCCTTACCCTCTTGTAAAAAGTAATGCAAATTACGATGTCTTGTAAAAACCGAAATGGGTGTGGATTTTCATCCTACATCTAACAAGTTAGCCTGCTTCCATCTTTGATTGAATCATCACTTGCCATCAGATGAGATTGCAGTCAAGGGCTAACTTGTAAAAAATTAAAAAAAAAGTTAACACCATGACATAAGATACATAAAAATTAAAAAGTAAACATAATAAATAATGCAGATGTGTTATGTAGAGCCAGCATCAGTGTCGATGGATAGTGAAAATAGCACGGATGTCCGTCAGAACGGTGGAGTGGTTGTATTGTACGACTGTACGTGCTAAAGTAGGACAAATACTAATCGTTACCATGTTCCGTTTCATCTGACACTAGTGTTGCTAACACGGTTTCCCCATGAGCATGGTTTGAAAACTACATGACCACAAAATATTCAGCTTTTTTTACTGATTGTGTAAGTTCCGTAGGCACTTTATTGGGACCCTAGCGGCGTCACCAGAGGTTTTGGGCGAGCGCAGAAGCAGAAGATGTGAGCGGGACAACTCTCTAAGAGTGTCTCCTCTGAGACTCGGACCTCGGCAAAGAGGGCCGTTCTGGCAGAGTGTTTTGGCCTGAGTGTATCAGTCCGGGCGCCTCCGAGATTGTGGGTTAAAATGCCACGTCCAGGTGACGTCAGATATCAAAGACCTCGTTCCAACGGCGAAGAGGCTGTGTAGCTTGTGTTTGTGTTGCCTGGGAAAGCATTGTCGGTTGTTATGTCATCGTCAGGATCGTAAAGGACATTTTGACGTCTAGATCTACAATCGGCCTTGGGATCGGGGGTAGCTAGCAATTTTAAGGTTTCCGTAGATATCATGGCAAACTAAACTTCGTTTTTTTAGAATTGCAAAATCTTGTAAACAAATATGGCCGTATTCATCACTGACATTAGTTGTGACGTCATCCTAGGGATGGGCCGTTGATGAACTATATCGAGAATTAACTACTACTAATCGAATTTTATATCAATTGTAAAAAAATCACTTTACTTAAAAACTCACTTCTAAGTTGGCAACACTAATCACACAGTCAAAATACGCGCGATATTAACTATCTACCTCTTTCTGTTGCATATTAATTAATACCTATCAAATAACATTTTTTTCACTTGAATCTGTTTGTTATAAATTAAAAGAGTACTAAAAAATTTCGGCAGTACTTGTTAACGCATTATCTTTTTTTAACATATAAGTACGTAACTAACTAAACAGCGCTATGAAAAAATTACTTTATTCAAATTACTCAATTACGATATCGATACTGAACGGAATACATTCGATATTTACAATCGGTAAATCGTTAATTTTTAATCTGTGGTGACAATTTTACTTGGCACAACCTTAGAGAGACGAAACGTCAAATTAACATTTAAATGTAATCTGTGTGCATAATTTCGTGTTTAATTTCGTTTATTTCTAAAAATTTTGATTAAACCCTGTGTAAATTAAAAAAATGTTACGTTTGTATGATTCTCCATAGGTGGATTGTAAAGAACAAAGTGTTTGTGCGTGTTTTAATAGTTTGATGGTTCTGAAAACTATTATGAAAGTTTGGCATCGACAAAAGGGTTTGTTTATTTACCAAATAGCGCAATTCAATCTGGACATGGTATATATGGGTTTTATGTAGTACCTACTGCCATGTCCATCTTGTCCGTGGTTAAGAATGCTTATTTTGTATGAAATTGGCATCTTGGAACAGCTTTCTAGGGTTTCTCCTCTACATCACAGCCTAGTTGTGGATGATTTTTTTTTCTTGTCTACCACAAGGAGCGGGGTATCATCTTTAAAAATGATGTGGTTGTATGGATTATACCTTCCGATTCAGAGATCTGTTTGTGATAATCTATATTAAGTTTTAAGGCTCTTTTTCTTTTAAAGTCAAGTGATTTTACTAGTCAATCTATGTAGATGCGTAGGTATATTATATGTCAATCAACTATCACGATAAATATTAAAGTGTGAAAGATATCCATCAGATATTTAAAGTGTGAATAAACTTTGACGACTGCTGCAACCGTATCAGGTTGAAATGTCGGCCACCCATAAAATTCTCGAGTAAAAAAACCAACTTTAGATCAGCTTATTTTAAAAAGGGACAACCCTAAGTTGTAATGCAATAAATCACGGCAACGGAAAGGTATTGATCACACAGCAGACCTGCTGCAAAAACTCGGATGAAGGGAATGAACGAAACAACAAAATAACAATGCATATTCCGTATTTTTGCTCGCAAGGGATGTCGCCGTGAGAAATTGAGAGCGGTGAATAGAACTCGGCAAAGGCAGTGCTCGAAAAGAAAGTGATTTATCTTACTTAATCAGTTTTGCTCTTACATTTTCGCCGGTGTGCCTGCCTACGTATCTATCTGTTTCTTGAAAATGATTACAAGGCAAAAGATGAGATGGAACTTTCATTCATTCTCATACTTTTTTGTGTTTTATGCAGACAGGCAAAAAGGTTCCTTTCTTCAATTCTGACTCGTCACAATCACACTATTTTATCATTAAGCTTCTTCATTCGATAACTTTATTTATATTTTATAGTATCGGTTTTTTTCTTTTTTATCAGTATTTATTTTATTAAAGTTACAGTTTAGCTTAGAATTTCGAAGTCACCTTAAAATATTCGCAAAGATAACTTTATTGTTGGATGAACCATAAAGAGGGGTGCATAATATAGCCGTAGTAGAAAATTTTCACAAATATTTAAAATATTAAAAGAGAAAAAAAAAGAAACCAGGACGCTGCTTGAATATTTCTGAATTATTTTTTTTATTAAGCGAACCCTCCAATATTGAGGGCTCATACTTTGTGGAGGTACTCAACAGCATGATAGGTTAGGCTTAAAGGCGCTCGAGTAAATTCAAAAATACCATCTTCGGTTCCCCAGCTATTGTTGTATCTGACTAGTACCTGTATCAGTATGATTGACATGAGATTCCCAAGCGAAGTAACAATATGAAGTTGGCAAAAGATAAAATAAAAATGCCAAATTTTGAATATTATGAAACTGATTATTGGAATCCAACAACACTAATCGACTAATACTAAAAATAGCTGTATATGCAACGACTTATATTGTCCCGACGGTTTATATACCTTTTACATTCACGTAACACTCAGTGGCTTACCATGTCTAGGAGTATCCCCAAGTATCAAAATTTGTTGGGACGCCCAAATGAAGGGTAAAAATACAAAAATGCTCGCTTAAAGTAAATATGACAGTGACTCTACCTATGGGATGTTTCCAACTTTTGGGTGCACTCGAGAATAAAAGAGATTGCTATTTTTTAATTCTGTAATTTCTGAACATAAAAAAACTCTGCAATTTTTTCCCTGTCTTTCATGACATTATGAATTAAAATACAAATCGGAAGTAAAGAGTCTATGCAGTCCGGGGGGTCCGTATCATCGTACGGCTAATACGACAGTAGCTACGCCCCTGGTAAAATGTCATTTTGAATTTCACGAGTAGGTACACTAAAGTTATTAAATAATAATACCAATTAATTTTTACTTATAGACCGTTAATCAAACACGTTTGTAATTGACTCGTACCTACCTGATTGTCAAACTCAAATTCGTCAAAATGAATGACGCGAGATTCTCGCGAAGTAACAATATGGCCTTATTTCGCCAAGTGACACTATGTTGGCCAAAGATAAAATAAAAAGGCCAAATTGTGAATTAATAAGAAACAGATTATTATTGGAATTCAACAATACTCATCTGATAATTACAGATAGGATATTTATAATAGCTGCGTACGTACCTATCACGTTCAAGTTCACGTTAGGTCTCTAAAGTTAGATAATAATTAAAAGTTATTATTATTTTTCACTTATAATAAACTGTTAATCATACACCATATCTGCTTTAAAATGATTGACGCGAGATTCATGCGAAGAAACAATATGGTCTTATTTCGCCAAGTGACACTGTGTTGGCCTAAGATAAAATAAAAAGGCCAAATTGTGAAATAATAAGAAACAGATTATTATTGGAATTCAACAATACTCATCTGTTAATTACAGATAGGATATTAATAATAGCTGCGTACGTACCTATCACGTTCACATTCACGTTAGGTTTCTAAAGTTAGATAATAATTAAAAGTTATAATTATTTTTCACTTATAATAAACTGTTAATCATAAACATATTGACGCGAGATTCTTGCGAAGTAACAATGTGGCCTTATTTCGTCAAGTGACACTAAGTTGGCCAAAGATAAAATAAAAAGGCCAAAATTGTGAAATAAGAAACATTATATTGGATTCAAATTTGGCGTTATATTAAATTAGAGACACAGTAATCGATTTTACTGTATTGTAGTACCGACTACGTATACAGCGATGCCGTGCCCTACCAAGTGTGACATAATGAAGCGGTGTGAACACAATGACCGTGGGAATATTATGGTGTCTGTGAAAAACAATCCGTTACCTTAGTAGGTGCCAGTAACTGCAGTCCATACCAATATAATATAATGTAATATGCTCGAATTATCAGTACTTAATACTAATAAATCTTTAGAGAGGTCAATTCTGTACATGAAATATATTTCCAAAATAACTATCAGGGGATGATTAGTAATCGATACTGATGCCAAAAATGCAATCAGTAAAATTTTCGTCAGTCTGTCTGTATGTTCGTTATAGAAACAAAAACTACTCGACGGGTTTTAACGAATTTTTACGGAAACTCGTAAAATTATTCTTTATACTCCTGGGCAGGTTATAGTTATAATATACTTGCATCACGCTACGATCAATAGGAGCAGAGCAGTGAAGGGAAATGTTGGGAAAACGGGAAAAGTTACTCCATTTTTACAGCGATACTACTGTAAGGGCTGGATTAAAGAGGTCTAAGGGCGGACGAAGTTGCGGGCGTCCGCTAGTTACAAATATAAGGGTTCCTTGTGGACTACGGAAACCTAAAATCGATTAGTAAATGAGGTTTTTACAGTAACTAGAATGACAATAACCGAAATTGAAATTGAAGTTTTCATTTTAACTGTAAAATGTTCGACAATACTTACTGATGCTGCCTTTTTTATCTAGTTTAAATAAAAATACAGTTGTTAAAAACGTTTTCTGTTCTGTGGTTTTTAAGTACCTACCTATACCTACTTGTGTGTGTAAGTGTAGTAAGTAAGTTACACCTACTTATTAAGTCTTACCGATGACCTACTCCTCGATGGCGACAATCTCAAAATTGTTAAATAGACCATTATTATTTTTTTTCGTTAATTCCTGATCTTCTTCATAACCTACCTACCTGCACGTACAAGGTACTATTCAATAATACTATACGATAGATGTATTATGTTTTTATGAATTCGTAAATTGGTCAGTAAAATGAGCACTGAAGTAAAATAAAAATTAACATTATTAGGTAATTTATAAGCGCCATTGTTTACTGGATTACCTAGGTATGTACATAGACATTTACGAGTCTAATTATACAATTATTTACCTAAATATAACAAGGTTATCTCTAAAGGTTGAGGTACAGGTTGAGTAAGTATTTGCTTATTTCACGGTTTTCGTAATTAATTCAGTTAATAATAATATTAAGAAACTGACCTCGCAATAATTTAGCTTTACATTTTTTTCTGTTAACCAGGAAGATAATAATTAAACGTAACAAAAACGGTAAACTTGACTCCCAATTTAATCTTAGTAGATTACGTCTGAGTAACGCAACTGTAACGCAAGGTAAACCCAACTGTATTAACTAATTTTAATAATGTAGAAAAATATAACATAATTTTATTATTTAATAAATAAATAAACATCCCTGAACCATGAAATTGTGTGCCACAATAGTGCATATTAAAAAATACATTAAGGTTTTTTTATATAAATTCATGAGTAAAACTGCAACGAAATGTATTAAGGTACCTCTATGTAGAGAGCACGCACCGAAACTATGAGCTTACCTTATTTTGTAGAACGTAGCCGATCAATCCCAATTCGTATATGGGTCCCGAGGTCCGCAGTAGTTAAAATTGCCGCATTCCACTACAGCCGGGCGCGAGGCAGTCGCAGCCTCCCTATCGCAACCGGTTGTTTGCCGCGCAGTCCACGCTCACTGCGAACTCATCACTTAAACAGCTATTGAAACACTTGGATTAATACGATGACATCGAAATCATGGCTGCGCGGTGTATTTAACTCAGGTTCGCGTCGCATCAAACGGTAGGCTTCGACGGACAGGTAATGCGGGCACGGCGACGCGCACAGGACTGCCTCGCGCGACACCAGCGCCCTCCCGCGACCGCCCGCGCAAGCGCGATCTCGAGCTGCCAGTAAAAACCGATCTACAGTCTCATTTACACATACATACACTCGATATGAATTCACCATGTAACAAGCTCCTAAAATTTTAATGAATGCAAATACGTTGATGGAGGCATTACAGTTGAAACTGAACCCAACTTACCTACTCCTAAATATTTCTACTACGAATTTATTATGCCTTGCTTTCAGACTATATGCCTATATACCTATAGATAATGACTGTTTTGTATTGCTAATTATACAGCTAATAGATCGATATTATCAAACTAAACAGTGCTAAAGTGAGGATACATGAAGTTGAGCTACATATTGTATAAGTACAGCTACAGGTTTGACCTACTTGGATCCACACAAATATTTGAGCGGCTCTGGGAGTGGCACCTTTCCACCCCGAAAGCGTGACGTCCATCCAACTACGGCACTTCCGACATGTTACTCACCCCTCCTTGAATGTACTTATACGAATGCACGGTATTATGAAATGTTGCTTATACGAGTATAACGTAGAATCTTGTTATTTTTATAACGTTCTACGACAAAGAAATAGCACCTGATATAAAGCGTCTCAATGATGAGATTTTGATAAGATGATAAATAAATAGATACCTCATCATCATCATTAATAACAACCAATTTTCAGTTGAGTACGAGTCTCCTCTTAGAATGAGAGGGGTTACGCCAATAGTCCACCACGCTAGCCTAATGCGGATTGGCAGACTTCACACGATGTTTTTCGTTCACCGTTTGAGACACGTGATATTTAATTTCTCAAAATGCACATATGAAAAGGAGATGCATGTCCCGGACTGGATTCGAACCTATACGCCCTCCGAATCGGACGCAGAGGTCATATCCACTGGGCTATAACGGTTCATTAGATACCTTGCTGCTAAATATTCCCCTTGTACTACTGCATTGTTGTTCTAGTGAAAATACATTCATTCCGAAAATGCTGCATAATTCCTTGAAGATACAAAAACGTGCATCGTTGGATATTCCTCTTTTACAGATCTCCAAAAATTCAATGGCATATATCTTTGAAGGATATTATTATTATTCATTTTATTTGAGTTGATTTTCACTGCGCTATCATGTGGAACTCCACTCGGGTATATTTGCAGACATTCGGTTACCCAGAACTTTTAAACGGCTCAACCGATTTTCATTAAACATGTCTCAAAAAACTCATACATAAGTCACCTTTACTACAAAAAAAAAACTAAATTGAAATCGCTTCACCCGTTCGAGTGCTATATATAACACCACTTTTTTGCGTAGGGGTTTAAAAAATGGTTACATGCAATGGAAGTTTTCCTACATTGGTTTTCTCGCGGGCGTCTTCTAGTAGGTATTACATTATTACATAATCCATTCATAATTCATTAGCAACGCTTACGATAAAGCACAATCTTTGAAAGAAAATCTTCAAAATAAAAATAATTTATTATCTTGGTAAAATATGTAGCAGGTAAGCAGGTAATTATTCAAAATATTAATATGCACAAGTAGGTATTTGGTACAAGTAGGAATTAAACGCCTGACCTCTGCCCCAGAAAGTTAATTCGATGTTAACGGAACCCTAACTTTAATTTTGTGCCTTTTTATATAATATACGAAAAACTTACTTGTTGGTAAAAGGTACTGTGTGTATAAACTAGTGAACGCCTTCGAATACGTCCGCGTGAAAAGTTTTTTGCAGATGCCGCGACAAGATAGACAAAAAAATTAAAATCTTTATTTATGTTTTAGTATCTTAAAAACAACTATAAACACTGGGGAAAACACAGTTATTTTAAAATCACAGACAGTAACTTCAATTTTATTTATACATACATCGACTACAACGTAGTAGTACTACAATGTAGTAGTATTATAAGTACTAACTGTTTCACTATTTTGTCTGCGCTCTCATTTATCTTATTTCATATGCACATCTTTGACAGCCTCCATAGCGCAGTGGTACGCGCAGTGGTTTTATAAGATTGAGTATCTTAATTCCAAGTCTGGCTGGTGGCTTCGGCTGTGGCTAGTTACCACACTACCGGCAAAGACGCGAATACTTACTTACGTAAAAAAGTCGTACCGCCAAGCGATTTAGCGTTCCGGTACGATGTCGTGTAGAAACCGAAAAGGGTGTCGATTTTCATTCAACTCCTTACAAGTTAACCCGCTTCCACCTTATTGCATAATCACTTACCATCAGGTGAGATGGTAGTCAAGGGCTAGCTTGTAATGAATAAGAATAATCTTTAGAATACAAATATTTTACTCCACGTGAAGTAAAATATTTGTAACTGTGGCTTAAAAATGTAAAATCATTTAAATTACAGTAAGCTGAGTTTCAGTATTCTTGATATTTAAGTTAAAACTGTTACCTACAATAATATAGATAATCCAAAATAACATCACTTGTTAGCTAAAAATACCTATTTGCTAAAAATACAATTTTTTTTCCTACTAAGCTGGTTTATTCTAAATTCTAATTCACATTTAATTAGTTAATTAATTATATCTTATATAGAATCTATGATACGTACTAAAATAATACGGAATGTTTTTTAATAGTTAAAAACAATAGCAAAGTAGATATTTTATTATTACGAACTTATTTACAACATTAAAGAAATAATTAAAAAATTAATAATTAATATAATAAATAAAGAAATATTTTTTATTTTTTTTAGAATAAGAAATAATAACGGTTAAGTGCGAGTGTTTAATATTTTTATATTCCGTAGGTCCATGCTGACATAATTTATATGCATAGTTATGTCATGGTCATGTTACTATACTAAAGCCATACCTTAGGAGTTAGAACCATAGGACTTCGTAAAAGAGTATTGATTGGATATTATTTTTAAAGCTTTGTTTTCTTGATATGCCTCTATAATTCATCAGTATGGAGGTGGAATACTCTAAGATCATTAAGTATGTCTTGTGTCATTGTGTATTGATCATTATGTACGTATGTAGAGGGATACGGTTAATACACACAACACGGATACACAGAATACACAGAATCAGTTACGAGTAAAAGGTTTTCTAATTATCAGTACGGGATCCTAAAAGCCGACCACGCGCGTTTTTTTTTTAATTCCAACAATAAAAACATAATTTACACAGTTGATCGAACCTTTAATATATTCCAAAACTAAAATTTACAGTTACATTGATAAACATTTATTCGATTTAATGATATATTCTATTAAAAGTAATATTAAATTTATGTATGCAAATACATGCTGATAAAAGCCAGTCGATCGAAACGTCCAAATAAAGCTAATTGCAGATTGACATAACAGACGCAACCTAAAAACAGTCTTGTTATTTATTTATAACTTAAGTGAGTCAATAACAAATATTGTTATTAACTTATTATTGATATAGAAAAATAGCTAAACTCATGCACCGTGAGCATGGGATGCGAGTGCCTCATATTTTAATGAAGTCTGAAAGTTTGTCGGCCTATATAAGCTCCTACGTCTTACCTAATTATTGAATTAATGAGTTTGGACTAATTAGTGAGTTTGGACTGTGGTGACATGTTCCGTGTCTAGGGTTGCCAGGTCGCCAAACCCAATAGCTGGACAGATTAGCCAGTTTGGTCGGACATAAGGGTGAAAAGGCCGGACACTCTCATACGGACACATTGTTGAGAATGTTGTGTCTCTGTAGGTAATACGACAAAAAAGTATGTAAAATAAGTTTTTTTGCTATTATTATAAATATTGTTAAATTCTAATTAAATATAAATAAAATCGAACCAGTTTTAGTAATTTATTATTTAATCATTCAAATAAAGTCATTAGTTAATAAAGTCATTAAGTTCTAGAAATGTAAAAAGACTAGCAAAAGCCGGACTCCGTTTGTTTTGGCCGGACACGCAATCAAAAAGTCTAACTATGTCCGGCTTTATGCAGACGCCTGGCAACGCTAGCTGTATCACACATAATATAATTAAAATCGGATTTCGATTTATAACTTTGTGTTAGTTTCCAGATTTCGTATTTTATAATTCTTAGGACTCACGTGCCTCGTACGGTATGCGATGAACCTTATAAAGACGTGACAATAGCATTTCTGATTTCTAGTTAATCACAGTTCTCAAATAGGTTTTCCAGTTAATCACAGAAACATACACTGCACTGATGGCAAAAAATGATGAGATTTAGTCTAGGTTACAATACTAGGTATGGTCGAATAAAAAGAAAATAAAGAATATCGAAGAAAAACCTAAAATCAAAATATTCTATGAATTATTGTTTATAATACACTTGCGTAATAGGCGTACTACAATTACTATTTATGTTAAAACGATTAAAATCATATACATACGTATAAATGAAATACATATAAATAAAATACATACAAATAAGTACAATTGAAGATTTGTCTGTCTGTGATTTCAAAAAACTGTGTTTTTTCAAGTGCATACACGATACTAAAACATAATCAAACTTTTTTAAAATTTCAGGCAGTCTATCTGTCTGTCTTTTTATTTATCTTTTGATTTTAATGAGAAGATAAAGAAGGTTATGGAGGAACAATATAGGCAACTATGTATACCAGAAAATAACTTGTTTTCCCGCGGTGTTTGACAACAACAGAATTTCACGCGTACGAAGTTGCAGGCGTTTGCTAGTTGCGTCACATAAAAGACATCAACGCGTGACAACTAATCATAATAGCCCAAATTGTCATTTGCAAAAATGTAAGCTACCTAAAATATTTGAATTTTTCTTATTGAAAATATTTTTAGACATAGTTGAAATAGATCTAATATTCTGAAATAAAAACGAAAAATTTTGTTAAGCCTGCTCAGTAGATATTCTATCTGTTTCATTTTAACTTGAAAATTTTCAGTGCTGTGAATGTGATATTATTTTTTTACTAAATAATTAATAATCTTAATCTTACACTCAACGTTCACAAGTGCGTGACTCCACTCAAGATCCTTCTCTGCCATTCTAGGGTCTTGTTTTGGTTATAGTTTGATTTGTTAATTAAGTTGCCCTGACAAATGTAAATCATACAATCAACCTTTTGTTCGACATTGATTTTCACATTTTTTTGTAATCAACTTCTGAGTCTGCTAAAAATACCTGGCGGCATGGCAGCGTGAGACCTATTCTATTTCTACATGCCTACATATAAAGACAAATGCCTAATGCATATTATATATAGACAAAATAATAAGTATGCCCTAATTCGATAAGTTCATGTGGTAATATAGACTTATTTAGAAATTTACAATCATACACTGACACGCGCTGGATATCCTTTACTTATGTTAAAAACCACATTAGGTATTAGAAAGTAATCAAATAAAAAAAAACGCTGATCCACGAAAATAAACATATTTATAAGCTTCACTAAATAGGTATAACTATAAATGAACGACACTGTGTAATTGGCCAACCAGACATTATCAGATCGACCGAGTTTCGTTGACACTCGAGATTGAAAAATATTTTTCAGATACGTAGGTAAGGCAGGTAGGTATTTCGATTTCCGGAGCGAGCCAAAACGACAAAACCTCATTAAAATGTTGTGTTATACTTATACGAGTAAATCAACGTATGTATGGAAAATGTTCGTTGCATATTTTCAACTAGCGGACGCCCGGCGGTTTCACCCGAATAGTTCCCGTCTCCGTGGAATACGAGGATAACAGAAATATAGTCTGTGTTACTCCTTTAAAAAATCTTAATATAATATTGTTAAAAAAGAAAAAAATACATTAGTTACAAGTAATTAGACAAAATGTAAAAAGATTAGCGAATAAAGGCCTTTATTATTTACTAGCAGACGCCCGCGACTTCTTCCGTCCTTAGACCTCTTTAGTCCAGCCCTTACCGTAATAATGCTGTAAAAATGCGGTAACTTCTCCGGTTATCCCAACATTTCCCTTCACAGCTCTGCTGAAATGAAATTAAAAGTATACCTGCCCAGGAGGAGGAATAAATGTAAGTTTCGCAGACAAAAAATTTACTGATTGCATTTTTGGCATTATCGATCACTAATCACCCCCTGATAGCAACTCTCTACAGAATTATTACCACCTCTCTACAGAATTATTATCAGTAGGTATCGATTATAACATCAGCTAGGTACCTGTCAATCTGTCAGTGAAAGTATCCAGTATCCCGTCAAAATGAGTCCAGCCGTTTCAGAGATCTAGGCCAGAACAAACAGAAAGACCGACAATAAAAATAAGAAATCGATATTTATAAGCTAACGCCGAAGCAGTTTTTTCCTTAATGCGTATTCCATCCGGTTCCGGCCTGGATCTCTGATACGGCTGGACCGAAAATTTGTTTATTTGTATTTTGTTTATGTACATGATGTAGATAAACATAGATGAGTAGCTGTAGGTATATAACCTACCTGCCAATTTTAGTGATGTGTTTAAAATCTGTATCTGTACTTAATAAAACGAGGTAAAGTTTGTGATATTGTAATCCTCTGGATCTAATCAACCGACTTTGTAAATTCTTTTGCCACTAGAAAGCCACGTTATTTGTGAGTGTCATAAGCTATATTTTATTCCCTCAATATCGCTGTTGAATCCACGGTGTCGGCTAGTATACAATACAGAGGTAAAATTTTATTTATATTTTAAAAATTGTACTGGAAAATTCTACAAAAATACGTATATTTATATTAGTTATTCTACTATTATCTATTTTTTACTATATTACGTTATTATTTGCATTTATTTATTATCTAAGTTTACAGGTTAATTCGCAGGCACGCTTATTGTATTATTATTTATAAGTAAGTACAGTAGGTGTATGTAGTATTTGATGTTCAGCCTTGTTTTCTTTGGGTCTAATGTCATTAGACACGCTTATCAAGCATCGAAGGTAGACGTACGGCCTTGACATATGCGATAACAGAGCAAGTAGAACGGATAGGCCTCATTTGCATTTGGATCCTAAACATTTGCATACGTAAGACGGTACTGATGTAATACTTGACGAAACACTTCTACAAGATAAAATAAGTAATTGATGCAGGTACACTAAAAAAACTCTTAATATTTAATAGTCAAGTCAGCCCTTGATGGAAAATGAAGGATGATTCAACATCCAGACCCTCGCTGAATGCTGAATGCTGGTTTGTGGGGGATTGTTCACTTCACGACTATGAATTGCACTGTAAGTTGGAAGCGGGCTAACTTAGTACAAGCTTACTCTATATATGCCTTTTGCTTGCTACATGGATTTATTTTTCGTACCGGAACGCTAAATCAGACCTAAGCCAATTTAAAAAATATAAAATCCTAAACTGAATGAGCTGGGAATCGAACCCAGGACTTCTGTTGAGAACCAACGCACTACTCATTTCGCCAGAAAGGTCGTCACTTACGTACATCAACAAAAAACAATGAATAATTACGCAATAACTGCGCCAAACGGCCACCGTGGGGCAGTGGTATGCGCGGTGAATTTACGAGACTTAGGTCCTCGGTTCGATCCCCGGCTGGGCCGATTGAGGATTTCATATTTGATCCAGAAAAACCTAGAAAAACGTACCGTTAAGCGATTTAGCGTTCCGGTACGATGTCGTGTAGAAACCGAAAGAGGTGGATTTCATCCTCCTGCTAACAAGTTAGCCTGGCTTCCATCTTGCATTACCACATAATAGGTGAGATTGTAGTCAAGGGCTAACTTGTAAAGAATAAAAAAAACTGAGATTGCTTTCCAGCATGAGTGAAGCGCAAGCCAAGAAGCAAGCAAGTTATTTTTAGTTTCAGTTTATTAACGAACTAGCCGACACCCTCGACTTCGTTTGCGGAAGCCTGAGTCGCGCGGCATTGTATGAGTCGGTACTTCGCAGAGTTACGTACCAAACTGAGCTATTCGAATATTATTATTTTTTTGACGACCTGGTGCCAGGTCGCAACCCACCTGATGGGAAACGCTGCAATAGAGAGCTCTTTACATGACGAAAACGATTTCAATAAGTTTTAAAAATGCATTTAATTCAACAAAGGTATAAAGTCTAGCGAGGCAGGTCTTTAAATAATTGGTCGGAAGCCAAACTTTAACGTATTATTTCGCATTTCACTTTGACTATTCGTGAAACTATCTACTATTCTAAATACAGTTTATTTTCCATTTTTGGAATTAGGTGTAGGATATAAACGAACTAAAAACGTTTACGTTTTTTACGTTACCGTTGTCAACTCTATACTGAACGAAACTTGTATTCCGTGGCGAAACCGATGTTATCAATGTTATGACGACAATCCTTTTAGATGGTAGTTTTTTTTTCTTTTCCATAGGGAAAATGCAAAGGCACTCCACCTTACAGCCATTCCATAAAGAAAATTGTAATTAAAATGAAGTTTCTAGGGTTTAGTGTCTTATTTTTAAGTTTATTAGTTATAAAACAATATAATATTAAGTATGTCTTATTTCTAAACAATGAGAAGCTTGGATTTGGATTAACAATTTATTCTTGTCAGTTGTAAAACGATGTAATTTACAAGTTTATGCCACTAAAAAAACTCTTTTGTGTTTTAACAATATAACTCCGTTGGATGTTGATTTTATCACGGTTCATATGGCTAAACAACTTGTGCAAAACAATTTTTCATACTTTTAAATTCATCGATAGTGGCATTATCCGCATTGCTCTAATAGCGATTGCGACACAAACTCGCGAAACGAAAATCATACTTTGACGTTGACAGGATGTAATATGAGATTGAAATCGGCATTTCGCAATTGAACTACCGTGTTGAATTAAAGTCATCCGAAAACATTTTCAACGGTTCGGTTTAGTCGTAAAGGGATGATTAAAATCCTCCGAGAACACGGTTCGGTTCAGTAATCGAATTTTTGAAGTTATGATTTGACTTTGACGTTGATATCTACTGTGACGTTGATTTGACATTTGACATTTAGTTGACCAAAAGATCTTTTTAAGTTTTTAATGTTTATTGTTTTCCTTTCCTGTAATGAACAAAACAATTATACCATTTATATTTTATACTTTAATCAAGTACATAACTAAGAAATAAATAATTTATTAACAAGCGAAGGCGAAATTACACTATTACTAATATCAAATCTGACTTTAAAATACAGTTTAAAATGTCGAAACAAAATCTCTTATTTCACCCAATTATTAGTTCAATACAACGAATTGCTTTATATGAAACCAAAGCGGTAAGTGTTAGGTATATTATACACTAGCAGACGCCCCGCGATTTAATCCATGTAGTTCCCGTTCCCGTGGGAATACGGTTATAAAAGGTGTAGCTTTAAAAGGGTAAAAGTATTTTAAAAATCGATGCAGTAGATCCAGAGATTACTCCCTACAACCTCCCATCCCAAGCTCACTAACTCTACATCTTTACATGTATTTGTATAGATTAAAATGAGAAATCTATTTAGTGGTTTTTGGTAATTATTTTTAATGTACAGACAGTTTAGTCTATTATTATTATAGTACCTATAGATCTACACCACTGATTTGTTGTATGTTTTAATAAATATGTATTTATTTCAGAGATTAAAAATAGTAATAGATTGTATAATCTTTTCTTAATTCTCTATGTGTGTGAAGTCTGGTAGACTATTGGCCTAACCCCTCTCATTCTGAGAGGAGACTCTTGCTCAGCAGTGACCCAAATATGGGCCAGTGTGGCTGTTGAATAATATAGCGTGGATAATTAATGTAGTTTAGACCTACACTACTATTTTTACTGATTTGTTATCTGTTTATTAATTTATTTCAGAGATTCTATCTAATAGGATCTAACAACACACAGACTAGGTTCCGTGTGTTAAAAATAGATAGAACAGACTCCAAAGAACTGATATTAGTTGATGATAAAGTAGAATACAATAAACAAGAAATTCATCAACTGTTGAACATGATTGGATTTGGCAACAGGAGTGGCCGATCACCAGGTTTTAATAAACTTGTGTCAGCATTTGGAATTGTTGGTAAGTAGAAAACACAAAGTGTCTACTGATGGGTAGAACTAAAATAATAGATGACAGTTTTTTAAATTTTGTAGAATTAACAGGATATCTCTGATCATTATATTTGGGGCTACAGGGATTTAAAAGGTCAGATTAAGCTGCACTGCTACAGATTCTTGAAAAACTGTCCATACTAAATGGCACAAAATAATGATGTTGTTGATCATGATGATCATTAGATTTCTATGGGTTTTCAAACAAATTTTATCTTTGTTATTTGTGTGTTTATGTTTATAGTTCATTTATTTAAAAATGTCATGTTTAATGTAAGGAAGCTAAAAATGTATGAATTTTCTTCTAATTACAATACAAGATTTTTACTACTAGAAGCTGTTATTATTTCTACTATGTGTATAGTTTAGGTAATAAATAGGTCAAAGTTATTATAAAGATTATCAGAACAGTCATCCACACCCAAAATAGAATAAATCGGAATGAATATTTTAAATAATGCAATTTTAATTTATTGTTAGTTTATTGTATTAAATAAATGGCATTATTTAAATTAAAAGCATTAACTTTTTTTAACAGGATTTATAAGATTTTTAGAAGGCTACTACATAATACTAGTGACAAAGAGGCGCAAGATAGCTGTGATTGGTTCACATTCCATTTACAAGATAGAAGACACAGCAATGATTTATATTCCAAACGATACTAGTAAGCCTCTGCATCCAGACGAGCAGAGATATGTGAAAATGTTCCTTGCCATTGACCTATCGACAAACTTTTATTATAGTTATAGCTATGACGTCACACATACACTACAAATGAACATGGCTCCGCCTAGGAAACTGGCACCAGCATTGTTCCCAAAGCCAGTGACAGCAGCTGTATACCATTCAAATCTAAATTCAGATAAAGAAGACTGTATTTGTAATAAACAGGATGATGAGGATATTTTTGAAACTTGGAAAACACAGTTGCAAGAGAGGCATGATAAAACTGGGTAAAGAGATTTTTTTTACTAATAACACAGAATAAGCCTTATACCATCGGATACCCGCATGCATCATTTGTTTAATCTATTTATCATAAGTTAAAAATTTATCATTAAATCAAGGCCAGATGCTATTTTTAATATACATATTCATGCATTCAAATTATAATGTAATTACCTATTGTATTCTTTCTCCATCAAGTACTTATGCACATGTGTTAAATATTATGTGCCACTTTAAAAAATTCCATTGTCTGTTTGAATTATGTGCCCCGTCCGATGCCACTTCAGCTTTGCGACTCGTTGAGCTAAGTTGGTGCCTTTGCTTCTTTTGCGGATCTCCTCAATTCTGATTTGATCACGCAGAGATACTCCTGGCATAGCTTGTTCCATCACATGCTGTGTGATTCTGAGCCTTCTTATGAGGCCAATAGTTAGCAACCACGTCTCAGAACCATAGATCATCACCGGCAACACGCACTGGTTGAAGACTTTAATCTTCAGGCAGTGCAGAATTTCAGATGAAAAGGCACTGAGGAATTTTATATGAATACATTCAAAGTAACAGCAAAAGTCTTAGTTCAATAGTTGTGTTAATGTTTTTTTGTTACTTTTTGTTTAGCGAACAAGGTCCCAAACTAGAATTTGGAGTGCGGAGTGTGCCAGAGTGGAGATTTGTGTGGAATAGTCACCTTCTGTCTGTGGTGCATTCCCAGTTACATCCAGACTGGATACTTTACATCATACATGGATTCATAGAACAGAGCAACTTGAATATCTTTGGACGGCCTATATATTTAACCCTCATAGCACGAAGAAGCAACAGGTAAGGAAAAAATTAAATATCATCATGATTAACAACCCATATTCGGCTCACTGTTGAGCACAAGTCTCCTCTCAGAATGAGGCCTTAGTTCATCACGCTGGCCAAATGCGAATTGGCAGACTTCACACATATATTATTAGCGATAATTTTAAATTAAGAAAGTTCTCAGGTATGCAGGTTTCCTCATGATGTTTTTCCTTCACCATTTGAGACACATGTAATTTAATTTCTTAAAATGCAAAAATGAAAAGTTGAAATCTTTAAAAATTTTGCATTTGATGAATAATTTCAGAGTAGGCACCTTGGCTCCGTCTTTTGGCAACAGAAATAAACAGGGTGACAATACTATAATTATTTTAACTAAAGTTTGCTTTGAAGGGATTGTTTTTTTATTAACCAATTTTAAAACTTCTTTTTTTGTTTAAAAGAGTATTTCAGATTAACAAGTAATATTGTGTTAAAATCAAAATAACTGAAATACGTCTTTGAAGTCGGTTAAATTTTTATGTTAAAAAGATTATATTATTATAGGTATGCGGGCACCAGATTCCTGAAGAGAGGGGCCAACATGCATGGTGATGTTGCCAATGAGGTGGAAACGGAACAGATTGTACATGACGCAATGATATCTTCATTTTCCGCTGGCAGGTATATCTACACTAATATTATAAAGAGAAAGATTTGTATTTTTGTATGTAAAATGAATAAACTTAAATTACTAGACTGATTTGAAAAATTCTTTGGCCAATGGTTAGTTACCTACCACCCTACCGACAAAGACGTACCGCCAAGTGATTTAGGGTTCCGGTACGATGTCGTGTAGAAACCGAAGGGGTGTGGATTTGTATCCTCCTCCTAACATGTCAGCTTTTATCTAAGACTGTATCATCACTTACTATCAGGTGAGATTGTAGTCAAGGGTTAACTTGTAAAAAAAAAAGCTACATTATCAGTCAGTAAGAAAAGCTATATTTTATCACCCCATTCCTAAGGGAATGGTAACTACGTGGGTAAAACTGCGATTTTCTGCTAGTGTATAACATTTATGTTTTCTTCTATGATTTGGAATTGACTGCATTGTCAACTAAATCAGTATAATTTCAGCACAGCTGGTGATTACATACTATATTACTATATCTTGTAATATTTTACCTAGGTAAGCAAACGTAAAAAATGCGGATACGAAAAAAATATTTTATAAAAAGTAATCTATTATTAAGTAATCTCTTGTTGCTCAGGCAAATAATCGATTTAATTCTAAAAAGATTTTCTTTTGATTATTGAGTTTAATTCCTTTTCCTCTATAATATTTGCCGACAATGCTGTGGTTTGAAACAAAGGTTCTGGATTCTGTTTCCAGCTGAGAGCTTATCTAACTAACTAAATGTATTTATTAGATACAATAAAATAGATTATAAATAATTAAATTAAGATAACTAAAAAGTAAGAGTACGAAAAATTAAAATTAAATGATTTAATGTTTCAGATTCAGTGCATTTGTTCAAATGCGTGGGTCAATACCCAGCTTCTGGTCTCAGGATATATCAAAAATGGTCCCAAAACCGGCGATTATGATAGACCGGAGTGATCCATTCGCTGAAATACCAGCAAAACACTTCAACAACCTCATGAAGAGGTACGGCTCACCAATAATGATACTGAATTTAGTGAAGAAGAGAGAGAAAAGGAAGCACGAATCTCTTTTGACTGAGGTGATAAGCAATGCTGTGAAGTATCTCAATCAGTTCCTGCCGCCTGAAAACGCTATTCAGTACTTCCATTTGGACATGGCGAGGATGAACAAAGGCGCGGATGCTAAAGTTCTCGACAAGTAAGTTGATCCCAAAACCCCGGTACCGCCGTTGAGGTTAAAATAACGAAATATCGAAAACCGCTTGACGTACAATGTTGAAATTTACCAGGGAGATAGTTCAAAGTTAGTATAGACATCAGCTAAGAACGGATTTTGCGACAGGGTCGGATTAAAGATAACGGCAGACATAGTCGTGACGGTCCGCTAGTCCTACTAATATTATAAACGCGAATTTTTGTATGGATGTTTGTTTGGATGTTTGTTACTCCTAAACGCCGCAACTACTGAACCTATTTGGCTGAAATTTGGAATGAAAATAGATTTTACTTCGGACAACATAGGCTACATTACATCCCGGAAAAATCCATGGTTCCCGAGGAATTTGTGAAGAACTAAATTTCACGCGGACCAAGTCGCGGGCGTCCGCTAGTATCTTATAATTTATAAAATATCCTTGCCCAGATTGTCAGCAATAGCCCGCTCCGTCGTCCGCCGCACGGGTATAGTCCTCAGCGAAAAAAGCTACGGTGAGGCGATAGGCTCAAACGGGTATCAGGGTGCCTGTGAACTATAGATCGTCCACCGATGTCACTTCTAGATCGCATATGTGCAAGTATTTATTAGATGTCTTGGCCTGATTATCCGCAATAGCCCGCACCGTGGTTTGTAGATCGTGCACCGATGTCATTTCTAAATCGCGTATGTGCAAGTATTTATTAGATGTTCTTGCCCAGATTATCCGCAATAGCCCGCACCGTGGTTCGTCGCACGGGCATATTCCTCAGCGGCAAGGGCTACGGGAAGGCGATAGGCTTAAACGAGCATCAGGGTGGGAGCCTGTATTTGTAGATCGTGCACCGATGTCATTTCTAGATCGCGTATGTGCAATTGTGCAAGTATTTATTAGATGCCCTTGCCCAGATTATCCGCAATAGCCCGCACCGTCGTCCGCCGCACGGGCATATTCCTCAGCGGAAAAGGCTACGGTGAGGCGATATTCTCAAACGGGCATCAGGGTGGGTGCCCGTGTCTGTAGATCGTGCACCGATGTCACTTCTAGATCGCGTATATGCAAGTATTTATTAGATGTCCTTGTTGTTGTCCAGATTATCCGCAATAGCCCGCACCGTGGTTCGCCGCACGGGCATATTCCTCAGCGACAAAGGCTATGGAGAGGCGATGGGCGCGGCGGGACACCAGGGCGGGCGCCTGCAGACGGGACTAGCTCGAGTCAACTGTGTGGACTGTCTGGACCGGACCAATACTGCGCAGTTCGCTATCGGCAAGTGCGTTTTGGCGCATCAGGTTTGTGAACATCTGGACGAGCGAGCTGGCTTTGTTTTTTTAGGGTTCCATACTTCCGATTAAAAATTGTAACCCTTATATGATCACTAATGTCAGTCCATCAGTTATTGGCATAGTAAAATTTCGCATATATAGCAATTATTGTGGTCCAAACGCGTGACGTGTGGTGATGAAACATCTGAATGGGGTTCACTTATGGGTCAAGATGGGAAATTGAAAAAAGTTTTGAACGGCTTGAACAAATCGATTGAGCTGTTCAAAAGTTATACGTACACAGTACACACATAGCCTCAATCAAACAGACAGATATCATCGTAAAGTCTTAATGAAGATAGCTTCCTAGGACCTCAAGATTCTATGATATTCGCCGTCCTCACAAAAACGTCAAGTTTTCAAAGATGGCTATTTATGTACCTAATTATGTAACACTTTTTGTATTTTGTACAATAAAATAAATAAATAAAAATAAAATAAAATGAAAACTTGCTTTTCAAATACAGGGTATATCAATATCAATAAGAAACCAGCTGCAGGAAGCTAAAAATTATTAGCGATAATTTTAAATGGATTGACCGTTTAGTATACAGCAGGAGTTAAATAAAATAATAATCATCAAAATCCATTCACTACACCAGTTATAGTGAATGGATTTTAGATCCATTTCATCAGTAGCGAACCGCCAGAGCCGTGATAGCCCAGTGGATATGACCTCTGCCTCTGATTCCGGCGGGCGTGGGTTCGAATCCGGTCCGGGGCATGCACCTCCAACTTTACAGTTGTGTGCATTTTAAGAAATTAAATAGCACGTGTCTCAATCGGCGAAGGAAAATATCGTGAGGAAACCTGCATACCAGAGAATTATCTTAATTCTCTGTGTGTGTGAAGTCTGCCAATCCGCATTGGGCCAGCGTGGTGTCTACTTAGTCTACTGGCAAATCCGCTACTGCATTTCATCATTTATAATAGTTAAATTGACTCGGCTATTAGTATGAAATGGCAAAAGTGAGGGTATGTTTTATATTTTCAGCTGTACGCGTTAGGTCTAATCGAACAGCCAGTGATCGAGTTTGATTCAGTTTGCGTTCGACTCTTGGAGGGTTTGTACGAAGATCACGGAGATACCCTCGCGTTGCAGTACGGTGGATCTCAACTTGTTCATAGGTATATACACATTCTATATTTAGGAATTGCGTTATTCACCAAGAGCTTAAAATTAATCTTCTTTTGAAGTATCTATCTTTTGACATTTGAGACGTCATAGTTTTTTTTTTATCTAATATATAAAATTCTCGTGTCGCGGTGTTCGAACTTGAACTCCTCCGAAACGGCTCGACCGATTTTTGTGATCCTTAGCGTGATTGTCGGCCAGGGTGGAGAATCGGCCAACATCTATTTTTCATCCCCCTAAATGATAAGGGTAGTCCACCCCTAAATTTTTTTTTTTATTTTTTAGGCAAAATTTTTTGTTTTTATTTTTTTATGACACAGCATACAAAAATACATACAACCCTAAATTTTCACCCCTCTACGATCAACCCTTATATTTTATTTGTTAATTAAAAACTATAATTTTTTTGGTAAAATTTTTTTTATTTTTTGATGACTTACAATAAAAAATCTCATAATACTTTCAATTTTTCACCCCTCTACGATCAACCCCTATTTTTTATTTGTTAATTATAAACTTTAATTTTTTGGCAAAAACCCTAAAATAGCCCTTTTCTTTTTCCCATACAAATGATTTGTAACTAAAACGTAGTCAATTTGAGCTTTATTGTTATTGTATAAAGTTCATATTAATAATAATTAGAAAACGGGGTAGGGGTTGGGTAGTGGTAGGGTAGGGGTAGGGTAGGGTAGGGTAGGGGTAGGGTAGGGGTAGGGTAGGGGTAGGGTTGGGGTAGGGTAGGGTAGGAGTAGGGTAGAGGTAGGGTAGGGGTAGGGTAGCGGTAGTTGAAAGTTTACATCGAGTTTCACGCGGACGAAGTCGCGGGCATCCGCTAGTATTCTATATAAGATAAAAGACAATCTAAGATGGAAGCGAGCTAACTTGTTAGAAGTAATGTGAAAATCCACACCTCTTTCGTTTTCTACACGACATCGTACCGGAACCCTAAACCGCTTGGCGGTACGTCTTTGCCGGTAGGGTGCAAGAGTAACTAGCTCTGGCCGAAGCCTCCCATCAGCCAGACCTGGACTAATTAGGAAAACCTCAATCGGCCCAGCCGGAGAGATCGAACCCAGGACCTCCGTCTTGTAAAACTACTGCACAACGGACATCGTCGAAAGTTGTAGTAAACCTTCGTTTATAGCACAAAAATAAAGTATGTCAGCTTTTTAAGATTTTATTTTGCATGAAATATAAAAGTTTATACTTTTATCGTAGTCTTGATATGTACAAAAATACATGCATATCGTTTTTAAAAGAATATTTGAATATGACCAATATTCCCATTCCCCTCCAACTTGTCGGAAAATACTGTGTTATGTGTGAGCACGATATTGGTTCAGTGGGTGAGGATTGAACCACAACCCCTCAGATGAGTCTTACCCCTACTATGCTATTGGGGCTTCAAACAATAATATTCCTTATTCATTGGACCTATGGCATTGAGCCATAGCTCAATAATAAGGTTTATAGGGTAAATAAGGTCAATGTTAACTAATTTATATAAAAAAACAAAAATTGACTGAATATTTGCAAAATAAATAAGATTATAAAATTTCAAAATCTAAATTTCAAAATAATTAGATGAAATATCATACAGTTTTAGCTTCCTTTTATTAAATGTGACATTTTTTAATAAATTGACTATTAACATAAACGCACAAATAAATCGTACCATTTTGTATGGGGCGTTGTTCAGGGATCCGCGGCAGCGCCGCAAATCTGACCCTTTAAATCCCTGTAGCTTCGAAAGCAATGATTGCAGATACCCTGTTACTTTTACAAAATTGCTTTACTATTAGCATATTCCTAATTTATAAACAATTTAAAAAACTGCCATCATCTCTATTTGCTTATTTGCTTAAAGCTGATTGCGCTAGAAATCAAATTAAAAAAAATCATTGGTTCACAGAATCAAGACATACCGTAAAACTGCGCCATGGTCCTCCCACGGTAACGACATCATGCAAACGTTGAGTCGTTACTACTCCAATACGTTCTCCGACGCTGAGAAACAGAACACCATGAACCTCTTCCTCGGCCTCTTCGTCCCGGACCCCGGGAGGCCCGCCATTTGGGAGTACCCCACGGATTACTACCTGCACCATCCGGAGACTATGGTTTATATACCCAACACTAGGTAAGTTTTATTAGAAACTAGCTGACGCCGCGCGGTTTCACCCGCGTGGTTCCCGTTCCCGTAGGAATATGGGGATAATTTATAGCCTATAGCCTTCCACGATAAATGGGCTATCTAACACTGAAAGAATTTTTCAAATTGGACCCGTAGTTCCTGAGATTAGCGCGTTCAATCAAACAAACAAACAAACTCTTCAGCTTTATAATATTAGTATAGATAATAGGCTAGTTGACACTTTTTTTTAAATGGTCTTAAATTGTTTATTATCGTTCTACCAGATAGAATTTTTATTTTTATATTTTAAGAGACGTGATTACATGAAAATTTTAGAAGAAGAAGAAGAAGAAGAAATACTTTATTGCACACAAAAATACAATTATAAATTGAAACATTAAAAACATAAATTAAACTTAGCATGCAAAGGCGGCCTTATTACTATAAGTAATCTCTACCAGGCACCCCTGACGAGAGAACTTGCGAAGAAAGAGCGGGAAGGTGCAATACATTATATGTAATTATATATATAAATAATTAAAATATATATATATATAAATATAATATAATATATACGTAAATATAATATTAAAATTTACATATGTATTACATAATATATTACAACTAATACAAATATATATATATATATATATATATATATTTTTTTTTTTTTTTTTAAAAGAATATTTGCCATATGTATTAATATGACCAATATTCCCATTCCCCTCCAACTAGTCGGGAAAGACTGTGCTAGGAGTAGGTACGACAATAGACCAACGGGGCGGGGATCGAACCACCACCCCTCGGTGATGAGTCCAACCGCTCTTACCGTTGAGCTATTGAGGCTGTATTGTATATGTAGTATATATTTAATATAATATTAAATATATACTACATAAATAATAAATAACAATAAAATAAATACCTCGAAAAATGAAATTTTAATTCAACGACAAATAATGTCGTTTCAAACGAAACTTAAAAATGGCAAGTGAATTACTGGCACGGACAAAAGACGGCAATTTATTCCACATTTTGACAGCCTCAGAAGTAAAAGACTTGCTAAAAAACTTTGTCTTAGAACAAGGTAGGACCAAACTAAGTAGTTTTTAAATATGTTTTTGACGTATTGTCAATTGGCCTGTCGGCCGTGACAGTCTATATTTCGACTGTTTCTTGACGTCACTATAATAAATTCCATACAAATGGAGCGTTTGACAAAAATATTAGTTAACAATTAGTTCGATGTTTAGTACATCAAGGGTGTTAGTGACGTCGCAAAATGGACGACAGTGTTTTTGACGTTTGCAAAATTTGAAAATATGCCTACTTGATATTTAAATTAAGTTTTATAACAAATCCTTAACTTTATTAATTGATATCGATTTATATCGGATCCTCATTCCATGTAATACTCGAAACTAATATTGACGAAATGTGAATTTACACCAGTAGGCCTAACATGCGACCAATAACCAGTGACGTGCACTTCATACATGCTTTAAAGCACAACATACCCTAACAAATGTTTTGTTAATGCTTATCCAATGAACATTTTCCCTGTTTGATTAAATTATCTTACTTGTGCATACCCTGATCTAATACTTCATGCACGCCACTACCAACAACATATCTCTTGAAGGGAAATAGACAAATATCAACCAAGAGCGACGTAACCGAAAATATATCTTTCATTTTGTTGCACGCTACGAAATTTGGACAAATTCGCCGCCATTGGACAACATTTGTCTATTTGTCTTCACGAAATATGGGTGTTGGTCGCATGCTAGGCCTGCTCCGACTTAAAGGGGGACGCATCTTTAATTCTTCAGCATCATCATCATATCAGCCGATGGACGTACAGGACATAGGCCTTTTGTAGAGACTTCCAAACATCACGATACTGAGCCACCTGCATCTAGCGAATCCCTGCGACTAGCATCTTTAATTGCTTTGCAATATTTTGTAGATCTCTCACAAAATGGTGGGACGACGAAGTGTTAAAGTTCCTCCCGCGGCCAACCAACGAGATGAAGAAGCTGTGCTGCGAAATAATTGGCATGCAGGGAGACAGCAGCGCGCTGGAGATGATCGACCCTTACCACGAGTACAACCGCCCCTTTGAGTACACCGTCTTCATGGAGTGCTTCGAATTTAAGGTATAAGCATCGACCTCTTACAATGCAAGCACGCACAATCATAGTCCATTGTTCAACAAAATCGCAAATTCTGAGCATATCAACCTTAAGGATTGAGTTTAAGGTTGAATTTGTAAATGCGACTACTTTACTTGAATTGAGTGCCAAGAACTTCTGTTTGGCACTCATTGAGTGGCGGCTACAAAAGCGATTTGGCTGAAATTAATTAATTTAAAGATATTTGTTTGAACACCCTAATGTGTATGATCGCAGATAACCTGTTCCTTCTACAAGATTTCTTTTCTACTAGCATACTCTTTATAATTTATATACAACCCTCCCGAAGGTGTCGCGGAAGAGACTCCGCGGTACCCTCGGAAGGGTATGTGGGATTCAAGATCGAATGGGACATTCCACATTGCTGACTTCTACTCTACTCCTACTCTACCCCTACACTACCCGTACCCTATCCTACCCTAACCGAACCCTACCCCTACCCTACCCCTGCACTACCCATACCTTACCCCTATCCTAAAATAGTCACACATAGTCTGCATACCAATTTTTAGCTTTCTACCTTGAAAATTGCGTAATGCTCCATACAAACTTCCACCCACCATTTTAGGGAAATGGGGGGTGAGAAAGAAAAAAAGTAGCCTATGTCCCTCTCCATCTTTTCAACTATCTCCACTTAAAAAATCACGTCAATTCGTCCGTTTTGTCGTCAAAGACGTACAAACAAACAGACAGACACACACTCTTTTACATTTATAATATTACTAGCGGACGCCGAATTTAGTTTTCACAAATCCCTCGGTAACCATGGATATTTCCGGGATAAATAGTCTATATAGAAAAGTAGTCTATGTGTTAATCCAGGCTATAATATATCTTAATACCAAATTCCAGCTAATTCGGTTCAGTAGTTGAGGCGTGAAAGAGTAACAAACATTCATATCATCGAAATTATCAGTTTTCGCAAATCTCGGGAAACCATGGATTTTTTCGGAATAAAAAGTAGCTTTTGTGTTAATCCAGAGTAAAATCTATTTCCATTCCAAATTTCAGCCAAATCGCTTCAGTAGCGGCGTTATAGAGTAACAAACTTCCAAACATCCATACAAACTTTCGCGTTTATAATATTAGTAGGCTTTTTAAAAATATCGTTATCCCTATTCTCAGATGTTCCACACACTACGAGACCTGGCGCCCAGCTTCCCGGACAGCTTGAGTCCGTTCGTGGTGCGCGGGCGGCCAGGGGTCGCGAAAGGCCCCAACTCCAAAAACCCGGTCATAAGTGGCAGATGCAGCACTACGTCCAATAACTCCAGCGAGTGAGTTTGCTTGTTTTTATTATTCTTTACAAGTTAGTCCGTGACTACAATCTCACCTGATGGTAAGTGATGATGCAATCTAAGATGGAAGCGGGGTAACTTGTTAAGAGGAGGATGACGATTTCTACACGACATCGTACCGGGACGCTAAATCGCGACGTCTTTGCCGGTAGGGTGGTAAATAGCCAAGGTCGAAAACGTGTCTATATGTCTGTCTGTCTGTAGCTCCCGAACGGATGAAGCGATTTCAATTTCGTACTTTTTGTATTAAAGGTGACTTTACGGGCGAGTGTTCTTTGACATGTTTGATGAAAATCGGTTGAGCCGTTTAAAAGTGGGGAAGAACAACCAAATGTCTGCAAATTTACTCGAGTGGGGTCTCAAATGAAAGCGCACTGCAAGAGAATATTGATAACTTGATCGAGAGTGTAATTATTAATTTCATGACATTCAGGTGTTTTTCAAAATTTTCAATTTTATATTATTTACTAGCGAACCCGCTCTAGCTTCGCTTTGACTTATGATGCACTTCTTCCCTATCCCTACACTACCCTGCTTCTACCCTACTCCTACCCTACCCCTACATTACATCTACCGTACCTCAACCCTACCCCTACCCTAGTCATACCCTACTTTTACCCTACCCCTAGGATTTAGTGGTTTGAAAAATAGATGTTGGCCTATTCTCATAGATACCGGATAAGCACAAAAATCATTTCATCAAAATCGGTCAAGCCGTTTCGGAGGAGTATGGCAACGAAAACTGTGACACGAGAATTTTATATATTAGATTTATTTACTTAAACAGTACCCGGGAAGACATTACAGTTGCCCAATTCGTCTTCCCGGGCTATAAATATACATTATAATTTTATATAATTACTAAAAAAACAGTTACAAACAAACAAGTATTATTTCAGTTCGAACAGCGACTCGACTTCGGATGACGATCTGACGAGTTGGACGGCCAGCTCGCGGCAGCCGGCGGTGTCGCCTCTCACGCTGGTGGCCCGGCTGCTGGAGGCCGAGGAGTTGGACGAGGCGCCCTCGTTCCCGGCCATCAAGCGGTACAACAGCATCAAAGTGGACGAGCCGTCTAAACGGGATATGTTGTTGTGAGTATTTTTACAAGCAGGCTCAGTGTTTTAGCCATACTAGAGACAGGGAACTAGCGCATAAAATCTGAGGCGGAATTAATTAATTAATTCTTAATTTCATTCAGTCGCTTAATAGACATCGAACGTTATTTAAACAAATAATACCTAAATATCGTCTACAATGTCGATTTGTGCGTAAAAACCATTTATACATAAATATATAATGGAATTAAAGACAAAACTGTGATATGCGCTCAGGGGTGTAGCTAAATACGGATCAATTTTTACGGTGATTTTACAGGCACGTATCCTATCTATAGTATAAAATTATCATTGGTTTTAGCAAAAACGTGCAAGTACATGGTCGGACCACTCTACGGCTGGTTTTAGAGTCACGTTGACCGGACGCTGACCGTCGGCGCTGACCGCTCAGCGCGTAGCGCGCCGACCACCACGCGCTGATAGCTACGCGTTATTCTGAAACGCTCCCTATGAGTTCATACATTTCGTCTGAAAGCGTCTTGTCAGCGTGAAGCTAAAACCAGTGTAGAGCGGCTAATTCAAACGGGTGACCCGCGCCGGTCGGAGTTTCATTTATATTTATTATTTATATTTACTTCGTTTTTTATTAAAAATGGTCGTTGATGTCTGCTATCTTCACACGTTTGCCCAGTTCCTAATATTTTTTCCCTCAGTAATTTCTATCGAATTTGATATTTTGTATATAATATTACTTAAAATTAAGATAATATTACATTTATTTTTAATTTATATTTATAAATATTTTTATAGAAATAAAAATATTACACTGTCACACTAATATTATGATAGCGAAATTTTGTATGTATGTGTGTGTGCGTGTGTGTGTAAGTATGTTTGTTCCTCCTTTGCGCTGCGGCTACTGAATCAATTCCAACCCGACCGACCAAACCAACCAACTGAGTGAATTTGGATTAAAATAGATTTTACTCTGGATTTACAATGGAATGGAAATAGATTTTACTCTGGATTTACACATAGATACTTTTCATCCCGGAAAAATCCACGGTTCCCGTGGGATTTGTGAGAAACTGACTTCCCCGCGGGCATCCTCTAGTATTAAACAAATATGTAATATATTTTTTTATAAACATCTTAAGCGTAAACCTAATTTGGATGCACATATTTTTTTTATAATAACTCAGGTTTTTTAATATTCTAGGTACAGGCGTTACGTCAACTTTGAACGTCGCTCCAACCCAGCATACAAGCCCGACATACACATAGTGATGACCGTGAGCAGCGCCTTCACCATCGACAGCTCTGTGGATGTCATCCCACCGACCGTCAGCAAGGCTTCCAAAGAGATATACCACGAGTATGTGCAACGCAAAACCGGAAATGTTACCGTGCCGCCAGAATCAGTTGCTCTTTACAATGCATATGTTAATTTTAGTCTGTAACAAGGCTGTAACTAACATTTTTGTGTCAGGGTTCCCAACTTAGGGGTTTCCCCCCCAGATTTAGGGGGCAAATAAGTAAAATGGGTTTTTTTAAGGGGTCTGAAATTTTTAGAAGAATTTTCAGGGATTTTTTGACTCTTTAATATTTTTCAATTCATGATAATTTTAATATTTCTTTCTTGACCTAGCGACTTATAACGATATATAATACGTTATTCTACAACCACTCTGAGGCAACTGGCGGCAATTTTCATCAAATATAAAAAATTGTTAAATTTATTCACTGTCAACATGTATGATTTCAAAAAATCTGAATCTTCAGATAAAGACGTAATATTTTGTCTGTATTAAATATAGACTTTTGAGACATATCACAGCATATTATTTCTAAATCATTATGAATTTATATTTTTAGGGGGACAACTCAATAATTAAGGCGATTTTAGAGGTTTTTGACACAAACTTTAGGGATAAATATTTTGGAGAGTTGGTAACACTGTTTTGTGTGGAAGCTGAAGAAGCATAATCGTTCCACCGCCATTTTGATTTTTCCTAAATCGTGGCGTACTATAAAAGCAATGATGTTAAATACTATTAGATGTGTCACTAGGTCATGAAAAAAGAGGCGCTCAGAAGAGGAAATTTCCACATCTCAGTGTTAGTCGTGGTCAACAACGAATGTTATTTGAACAAATGATACCTAAATATCGTCTGCGATGTCTAGTTGTGTGTTCAGGAAGTGTAAAAACTATAACTGTATAAATAAATAATGGAATTAAAGACAAGATTGTGTGCGCTTAGTTCTGTAGCCTATTATTCAGATCACTTTTTGCAGTGATTTTGTAGGGACGTAACCGAAGTATAAAATCATCATAGGTTCTAACATTTTTGTGTGGAAGCTGAAGAAGCATAATCGCTCCGCCGCTCTTTTGATTTTTTTCTAAATAGGGGCGAACGATAAAATTATAATGGGTAGAGGACATAGACGAAACATGGCGGCAGGTCGACTATGGCTACGTTCCACTTGGCGATCCTAACGATCACGTTTACGTGATTTTCCCGTTCCACTAGCTTCGAGCATTGCAATCATAAAATCAAGTAAAATGGATTATGGAGCAATTTGAGCTTTGATGTAAATAATACAAAATGGAGAGTTAAGAAAGTTAATTTTTGACTCAATGGCAATTGTGCCACTTGTAGTAGTTGAGAATAGATAATAACATGTCTGCCACTGTAGCATAACTAGTTCAAGAATTACATTGTGTAAATATATATAAATATTAGTATTAGCTACTTGATATTTTAAATGTATATTTGTTCTTAATTTATTGTTGTTCAATAAAATCGCAGATTCATTTTAATTTATTTTTCTTACCCTATTATGTATTTAAAATATTATAAAGAGATAAGATTAATTTTTCTGTTTGTTTGATGATTAAGCTTCGAAACGACTAGACCGAAAACTCTTTCACCAATGGAAAACTTCATTATCAATACATAAACACATACACAAAGGCTATATTTTATCTCCGTAATCCCACGGGAATCCAGACTACACTGCTGCTCTGTAATATCTGTCTGCTAGTAATATAGGAATAGCGGGACTCCATAAACGTCGTCGACTAGACCTTTAAACAGCTTAGCCTAGTTCGGACTACTTTAGTATTTTAGTCGAGTACGAACAATTTTTGGATTTACCGGATTTACCGCCCTAAGCCCAATTTTTTCTAAGAGGTCTGTACGGCCTCTTAGAAAAAATTGATCTATTTGATATGCGGGGGTAGGCCGGGTCGACTCTCGAACAACGTTTGGTTATACCTACGGGGGCTAGACCTGTGGTGCCATCATCCATACGGTTCTACCACTTTTACCGTCTGGTAGTTGTAGCAATATTACTATCGTTAATAGCTTACGCCTTACATAATATTAAGATAAATCTATTACATTTTTAATATCAAATGTGATTGTAATACTTGAATAAATAATATTATTGTCGAAAAAGATAGAGACACCCTCATTGAATGTTCATTTAGTAATGTAGAAGGGTAAGAATTTTTGAACGTGAGGTGACAACTCCAATCACTTTACAAAATACAAATACAAAATGGCTTCACAAGTAATAATTGTTTGCCTCGGCTAGTTATTGCTTGTGGAAATATCTTAATTTTCTTGGATTTAATCAACTTGTTGTTTTTTTATAGGTTAAGCAGACTAATGAGGAGTGCCTTAGTGGAGTAGTATAAATGGAGAGGTAGAATGGGGAATGGATGGGCAAACTATGTATTTAAGTCTGTTCTTTAGCATTTTAAGTCTTCCACACATACAAAGTTGTGGTAAAAGTTGTCTGATAATAAAAAAAATATAAGATCCGTGATAGCCCAATTAATATGACCTCTGCCTTAGATTCCAGAGGGCATAGGTTCGAATCCAGTCGGGGCATGCACCTCCAACTTTTCAGTTATTTTCATTTTAAGAAATTAAATATCACATGTCTCAAAAAGTGAAGGAAAAACATCATGAGGAAACCTGCATGCCTGAGAATTTTCTTAATTCTCTATTTGTCTGAAGTCTTTATAATATTTTGCTTATTATAGAGGTATTTTACTTAATCTACTTATTCTATTTGTTTCAGTTGTGAAATATGGGCAAAATATTGTTGTCCAGATAAACCATGGTCCAATGTGGACTTTCAGAATAAATTGCATAATGAACACACAGCGGATCTTGTATCAAGAATGGATATACTTTTTGACACATTGAATAGTGACTCTGTAAATCTGAGGAGAGGAAAGCCGTTTTCTACAAACTTGAAAGTTTCCTCGCCTCATTTTGAATTTATAACTGAAATGAAATCATACTTACAGTCACTCAAATTTATAGGAGCTAAGAGCACGCCACCTTCTCTTATAGGATGGCAGTAGACATTAAATGGACTAATGATATTATGGGCGAGTTTGAGCCAAAAACACAGATCAATAAAAAGTCTTGCAACTCGGAGATTGCAGCAGGACTCTATTGAAAATTTATTTGGGTGCATTCGGGGAAACTGTGGCTCAAACTGCAACCCCACGACTGGCCGATTTGTTGCCGGCCTTAAAACGGCAATGTTAAGTAGTTTGGCCCACATAGGGACGGAGAATTGTGAAATAGATCACAACGATGTAATTGTAGATAATTTTAAATTATTATTAAAAAACAAGCAGCATGTAAGTTTCCACACTGAAGAAGCTCTTGCATCTTCTTCAGTGTGGTCACTCAAAGACATTTATGCTGAAGTGTCAGAAGAAAGTGCTGAATTGCAAGCATGCGCTTATGTTAGAGGATTCCTGTTGAAAAATTATAAAAACGAATGTGACAAATGTAAATCTATTTTGACTTCCGAAGAAAGAACAAATATCCATATATTCACACAATTCAAAGAATATAAAGATTACCAAGAGTCATTAAATTACGCGAGCAAAAGGTTTGTTCTATGTGTGGAACATTGTGCGACCTTTATTAACAATTATTTAATTACAAATGCACATAAAAAAAATATAATGACTGAGTTATCTACACTTTTAAAAGACTCAATACATTTTAATTACCTTAGTGATTGCCCAGATCACTTAGTACATAATATTGATTACATAATTAAAAGTGTCTTTCTAATTACTGTCAAAAGGTACTGTACAAAAAAAATAGATCTTTTTCTCAGGAATCCAGCACCAAAGCGCTTATGAAAAAAATAAATATATTAAAACATGTGTAGTTTAATAGGCCATAGTCAGAGATCCGAAAAACATTTTGTACAACTATGAAGTTAATTTTTCATAAGTAGCTTCATCTCGATGAGACGATCAACTTTTTTATTTGCAAAAATTCTTGATTCTGGTAGCTAACTGAGTTACCTCGAGAGAGATCTCGATGAAACTCAACTTTTTTATTTACGAAAATACTTATTTATCTGAGTTACCAGGAAATGAAAATTTCTGAGCGTCGGAACGAGATAATGTACCATACAATTTGTAGGTAATTGTGGCTGTTAAGTTTGTATAACTATTAACTAATTAACAGTAAAAAAAAACATCTGGTTACTTTTGATAAACTCCCCTCCTCCCAACTTGTATCAATAACGAGGTTATTAAATGTTGTTACTAACCAGCTGTTTTTACTGTTGCTTAATTAATAGTTATACAACTTAACAGCAACAATTACCTACAAATTGTATGGTACATTATCTCGTTCCGACGCTCAGAAATTTTCATTTCCTGGTAACTCAGGCAAATAAGTATTTTCGTAAATAAAAAGTTGAGTCTCATCGAGATGAAGCTACTCACGAAAAATTAACTTGAAAGTAATCAGTTGTAAAAAATGTTCTACGGATCCCGGACTAATTCATTTGGTCCAAAAAAGAGTGTTACCGGAAAAACTTACATAACTCGTTTACATACTACCTTTGGGTAAAATAAGCGTAGCACAATATATAAGGACGGATTAAGAAACCGCCTCCTCTTTTTTAAAGTCTGTTAATAATAAAATTAAAGTTTGTGGTGTTCTAGGGGATAATCGCTGGATCTTCTAAACCGATCTTGAAAATTCTTTTACGTTATTTGTGAGGTTCGTAGGCTATGTTTTATACCGTATTCTCACGGGAACGGCAACTAAGCGGGTAAAACTGCGGGTTGTTGGCTAATAACTGTTTAAAATAGGTGCTGACTGTAGAAAGGTAAAAATTTATTTCATTTCGGACGAGTATAGCAACTCCCATTACCTAATAACCTATATCTAAAACTAATTTGATCAGTTTTAAAAAGTCTGTGGGGTTACCAAGTTTTATTTTTTGATATTTCTAATTATTCTATCTTGAGTCAGTTTAACAATGCTAAATAATAACGCTAATATTACGGATTAAATTACCAATGCATTAATGTTACTATTTTTATAAATAATACTGTAAGCTTTGAGTGCAATATGTACCTGTACTTATAATTTTCGTTTTAATAAAGTTGATCTGTTTAAAAAATACCTATGAAAGCGCAGTAGACACAAAATACATACATTTCATTGAAATTATCGATAATTTGATGATACAGACCGAAGTCACCAACCAATGTCACGGTAATTATATTAGTAATATGAAAAAGTACATGGGGCTTTTAGTATTTTAAGTAGTATGAATATGTAAACGAGTTATTCAGCGAAAAGACTAGTTAAATAACAATTTGCTCGTACACTGAAAGTATTTATTCGACATATTTGTACATACCTGTTTTATCGTAAAATCGTTTTAGACGCATTTTCCAATGTAGCGCTGCAAGCGGTAAAAATTGGAGGATTTAAATTCGAAAAAAGTACCTACTTTAGTTCATCTATACTTTTCTATACTAATATTATAGAGCTGAAGAGTTTGTTTGTTTGTTTGATTGAACGCGCTAATCTCAGGAACTATTGGTAAAACCGCGCGGCGTCAGCTAGTTTACAAATAACTTGCTGACGCCGCGCGTTTTTTACCGGCGTGGTTCCCGTTCCCGTAGGAAAACCAAAATAACTACATGGGTATTTAACTACCTTTGACTTAATTGATTTTTATGAGGCTTTGAGGAAAATCAAGACAAAATCTCATAAAAATCAATTAATTCAAAGGTAGTTAAATACCCATCTAGTTATTTTGGTTTTAGTTTGACTCTGAAGATTTATTGTGTTTATGTGAAACGAAAAAATGATTATAATATTTAAGGTGATGTTTATTTAGTTATTAATTAAATGCATAACATCTTTAGAATAAAGACATTCCAACTTAAAACTCTTATTATTTTTTCTAATGATAACTTGATTTAACCACTGTTAAAACAGAATTAAAATGTAATTTATAACTAAAATTGTTTTTAATATTTTCACAGTTCAGCTTTTGGGGACGGAGTAGCTTTAAAATAAATATTTTTAAAAACCTGTTTAAATTAATTCGTTAATCGAAATGGTTTTTAAAAATATTTATTTTAAAGCTATTCTGTCTACAAAAGCTGAACTGTGAAAATTTGAATTTCCCGGGTCCGCAAATTGTTTCAATGGGGACATTCCACAGATGGCGGTTATTTTAGTGCTACTTTTTTGTATGAGGTTGGTATTCTTCTCCTGAGTAAATATGTTCCTTGTGCGGGGGCGATAAAAGATGTCGCTGTTTCTCTAGAAACAATCGTCCACTCTGGTAATTTTTTTTTATCTGTAGTAGTGGAATTTAATCGGAAATCCAATCACAGAGTGTGACATTTACATCGGTGACAAATTGTCAATTTGCTAACTACAAATTACATTATATTGAATTAAAACAGACTCAGATTTATCCTAACAGTGTCGATTTCGGGGGCGGATGTATTTCTATCGCATTTAGACTGATATAGCCACCATGGCTATGTCGAAGGGTTTTAAAGTTTTGGAGAAATCCTCTCCACCAAATCCGTACAGTATAATTTTGCAACATAGAAATAAAGACTCAGCATTATTATTCGAATCTCAAGCGGTGGTTTCTTTATCATCCCAAGAAACGGATACTTTGCGCAAGCAATATCATAAAGTGGCAGATGCTTACGGTTGCTTAGGAGTGCTGCAGTTGAATTCTGGTGAAAGTTGTTTGCTGTACTTGGTTCTCATCACTGGCTGCTGCTCCGTTGGCAAGGTAGGCGATAACGAGGTATTCAAGATAACGCAGACCCAGTTCCTACCTCTTTTCTATCAGTCGCAAGGAGAAGACAAAGTTTCTGAGGTGAGGAAATTACTTAATTCTGGCACATTTTACTTCTCTTGGAACTCTGGCAAAATCAATGATAATTTATTTGACTTGACCTTATGTGCTCAAAGAAAAAGCAAAGGAGCTTGTCCAGACAACAGGTTCTTTTGGAATAGAACATTGTTCATCCATCTTATTAGATATGGCATTGACTGTGATGATTGGCTCACTAGGGCAATGTGTGGATCTGTGGAAATAAGAACAATTTATGTCGGCCACAGAGTAGCTAGAGCAGTTCTTGTGTCCCGCTTGAGTTGTGAGCGCGCAGGGACTAGGTTTAATGTGAGAGGCTGCAATGATGATGGGAATGTGGCTAACTTTGTGGAAACAGAGCAGGCTATTTACATTGATGATTCTATGGCATCATACATTCAGACCAGAGGATCTGTGCCATTATTTTGGGAACAGCCTGGTATACAAGTTGGCTCTCATAAAGTCAAGATGTCGAGAGGTTATGATGCTTCTACGAGTGCATGTGATAGGCACTTCTCACAGTTAAAGCGTAATTATGGATCTGTTGTTGTTGTGAACCTTCTCGGTTCAAGTTTAATAGGAGGTAGTGAAGGTGAGGCAACACTTAGCAATGCTTTTCAAAGGCATCTGAATGAGTCTGCACATAATGATATATCTCAGATTATATTTGATTATCATCAAGAAGTCAGAGCTGCTTCAATTGAAACAGCACTATCAAAGTTCAAGAAAATAATTGAAAAGCATTATGATGCCATTAGTATTTTTAGTGCAAAAGGTTCAGACATTTACAATATTCAAAAAGGTGCTATAAGAACAAACTGCTTAGATTGTCTAGATAGGACAAATGCAATTCAAACATTTATTGGCTTAGAAATGCTCGCAATACAGTTAATGCTGTTGCAATGTATTGACAAAAAGCAAAATGTAAACAGATTTGAGGAGGTTTTTAAACAGATGTGGGTTAATAATGGAAATGAGGTCTCTAAAATTTATGCAGGTACAGGAGCTATTCAGGGTGGCTCAAAACTGATTGATGGTGCAAGATCTGCTGCACGCACTATACAAAATAACTTGCTCGATAACTCCAAACAAGAAGCTATTGATATACTGCTTTTGGGCTCAACCCTTAATTCAGAACTAGCTGACAGAACAAGAATTTTGTTGCCACCTAATATACTGCACACATCAACCGCAGTGCTTAGAGAAATGTGCAGAAGAGCTAGTGAATTTACCCAACCATCAAGTATACGCATTACAATTGGTACCTACAATGTCAATGGTGGAAAACATTTCAGAAGCCTTGCTTACAAGGATGTTTCACTAGCAGATTGGCTATTAGACTGTCCAAATTCATCTTTGGTTAACACAGTAAATTTAAAAGATCACCCATCAGATATTTTTGCAATTGGATTTCAAGAGATAGTTGATTTGAATGCCAGTAACATTATGGCTGCTAGTTCTGATAATGCCAGAGCTTGGAGTGAAGAGTTAGAAAAAATATTAGCAAGAGATGCTTCTTACACACTCTTATCATGTCATCAGTTAGTTGGAGTTTGTCTTTTTGTATTTGCAAGGAAAGATTTGATACCACATATTAGAGATATAGCTCTTGATTCTGTCAAAACTGGGTTAGGTGGAACAACTGGCAATAAAGGTGCAGTTGCCATTCGTTTAGTCATCTATGGTACTTCAATCTGCTTTGTCTGTGCTCACTTTGCTGCTGGCCAATCACAAGTTACTGAGCGCAATGCTGATTACACTGAAATAACACGTAAAATTGCATTTCCTATGGGACGCTCATTGTATTCCCATGATTATGTGTTTTGGTGTGGAGACTTTAACTATCGTATAGACCTTGACAAGGAAGAAACTCGTTTATTAGCAGCACAGAACAGTATAAACAGGTTACTGGAAAATGATCAGTTACTAAAGCAGAAATCACAGGACTTGGTCTTCAAAAATTGTTTTGAAGGGGAAATAACATTCCTACCTACATATAAATATGACTTGTTCAGTGATGATTATGACACCAGCGAGAAATGTCGAGCACCAGCTTGGACTGATCGTGTTTTGTGGAGAAGTAGAAAACATACAATTGATCCAGAAACTGCTTCAGAACTGGCTGCAGGAAAATTATTGCACTATGGAAGAGCTGAACTAAAACAGAGTGATCATCGACCAGTAATTGCTATCTTAGAAATAGAAGTATTACAAGTGAGCTACACAAAGTGTATGGAAGTGTTTTATGAAGTAGTCAAAGATTTGGGACCACCTGACGCAAGTATAACTGTACGACCATTAGACGAAATTGACAATGAGGATTCTATTTTTGATGATAATGTAATGGCAGCAGTTCTTCAGGAACTAGCAACTATTGGAGAAGTAACACTAGTGCGTTTTATTGAAGATCATACATTAAGTATAACATTTAGAGATGGACAGCATGCTCTAGCTGCTGCACAGAAAGGAACAGTAATGGCTGCTGGTATACCATTATGTGTATCATTGAAATCTCCCAACTGGGTTGAAATTGTTAGGTCTGAGATAAGTTTATGTTCGAACAACACAATTCCGCTTTTTGGCGATATACCAACTGAGCGCCCTCTGCGATCAGCACCACCGACACCTCGCAGACAGCAACCGAGCAGGCCGCCGGCGCCTTCGCCAACGCCTCTCGTGCCGTCTAGAGCGCCGGCAGTCAGTCCTGCACGCCCACCGCCACCTAGACCGGCACCGCTTCCGCAAGATGCGGCAGCGACTAATGGGACTGCACCAACTGCAACCTCGCCTCCTGCTGATGGACTTCCACCTCCTACATATGCACCGCCACCGCCTCCGGCTAGTAATACGCCGCCTCCTACGGGACCTCCACCTGTGACTGGATCTTCTACTCCGACCGGACCTTCTACTCCAGCTGGACCTGCACCTTCAAGTGGACCTGTACCTCCAAGTGGACCTCCGCCACCCGTGCCTGCACGGCAAGGCGCGCCTCCGCCGCTGCCTGCGCGTCCACGACCAGTGATTTAAATATAAACAAGTCATTCTTGGAATCAATAAAATGTATGCTGTTTAGTCTTTAGCAACAATGTATATCACTAATATATAGTACAGGTATATTATAGCTAATGTAGAGACTGCTTATTTAGAAATTTCAATATCATTTGAATTTATTAATACTTATTATTTTCATAGATAGGCTGTGATCTGATTGGTATCTGCATTGTGGCTTTGTCATGTCATATGTGATGTAGCTCCTATTGTATATGTTATGTGGGCTTTAGTCTGAGCAACAAGCCAAACATTTAAGTTATGCATATGGTGTCAATAATATGCTTAACATCATGAAAAAAGAATATTTTGAAGCCTGGGTCACATCTAATATAATATATTGCATAATGCATAATAATATTGCTTAATGTATATTCTAAAAACTCTTTTTAAGTTGAGTACCTAACCTTAAATCCTTTGTTGCCTGGACTATCTAGGAACTTCAGTCTTGTTATTATCCTGTTGATATGAATTCTATATTTAAAACTGGTTATAGCCAAAAATGAATATTATAAATTTTCATGCAACGAAAATATTATATAAATATATCTATCTCACTCATGAATTTATTGTAAGCTCATAATTATAACTTACTGATTGGATTAATGTTGATCTCATTTTATAGAATTTTATATGTATTTTTTAAATCACCTATATTTTTTATGCGTTTTCCAATGTTTTTATAGTTAAAACCTGTTTTTAATAATTTTGGGTTCCTACTTCCTAAGTTTAGATCAATTTGTACTAAGTACATTTACTTTAATGTAACTATTTATTTATTAAGTACCTTAGTAAGTTCTAATTGAACAAACTTAAACAAAGATAACACTACAACTTTATGATGTATTATTAATTAATATAGTCATTATTACAACAGAATGTGTGAAATCTAAAAAAATATATATCATGTAATATTGGTCATGTACCTAAATGAAACGAATTCTCATAAAATATATTTAAAGCATGGTATCTTAATTTGTTATCAGAGATAATAAACAAGACCAAATGACCATTCCCAATATAATCCACATGATAAGATCTTTAGATAATTTATATACTTAAATATGTGACATAGTTCCATTGTTTATTAATAAATATAATGTTTTAGAGCTCTTGTGGTTATTAAAGTATTATGCATGTTATATTATGTAAAGTAAAATAAATAATTATAAAATGGTTAAATTAAATAACATTAAAATATGTAGGTATTTTTGCTCCAGAACAAATCTAGATATTTATATTGGATCAATTAAAAGATATAGTCACAAAATTTTTCACTGAATATGTTGGTACTTGCAAAATAAATTGAGTGCTTATTAGCACTAGACTTTGAAATTATCATGGAGTATGTGAATTATGTATCTATCCAATGTTTTTTCTTTAAATCTTATTAGGTTCAAACTAATTAAAACCATGTCCATGGTCCAAATACAAAATAATAAAGTACCGTGTAACATATTTGGAAAATATGAAATTAAGAAAAAAAAATTGTACCTGAGTTGCATTTTTGTTTATTTGTAAAATGACGAATAAAATAAGAAAAAAATGTGTTGGTAGAGAATTACTTAGTAGTTAAAGCAAGAACATGTAGTGTTGAATGCTTGATGTTGTATTTAATATTTGTTAGCTTGGCTGATGATTGTTATGGCCAGTAAACCTATTAAGAAAAAATAAAGATGTTTTACTTTACAATTAATTCTATGAATTTATTTTTCTATAATAATTACATACTGTTCCTACTAATATGTTTGGTTGGATGTTTGTTACCCTTTAACTGCGCAACTCCTTTTGACGGCCTCTGTAGCGCAGTGGTATGTGCAGTGGATTTACACGACGGAGGTCTTGGGTTCGATCCCCGGCTGGGCCGATTAAGATTTACTGGCTGGTGGGAGGCTTCGGACAGGTAGTTACCACCCTACTGACAAAGACGTACCGCCAAGCGATTTAGCGTTCCGGTACGATGCCGTGTAGGAATGGGTGTTCATTTTCATCCTCCTATAAATTAAATGAATGAATGAATGAATGAATTAAAAAAAAACTACTTAACCGATTTAGATGAAATTTGGAATGGAAATATATTTTACTATGGATTAACACTTATGCTACTCTATATCTCTGAAAAATCCATGTTTCCCGAGGGATTTGTGAAAAACTAAATTACATGCGGACGAAGTCGCGGGCGTCCGCTAGTACTCTATAATAAGATTGCAGTTGGACATTTATTGGATTGCTCTACTAAAAAATGTGGAATGTAGTCCTTCATTGAAGAATGATATTCTTCAATGTATTTCTGTATATACATACATGAACACTTAGAACATGAAAGTTTAGATGGATGTATGTTACTTAATCAGGGAAATAGTAATGAATCAAATTAAATTTGGTACAGAAATTATATTAACTTATATAAATTATGTGTCATATTGTCCACAATGGACTCCTAAGTTACATTGATCAATTTAATTCAAATTTCACACCCTCTGCAGTTTCATCAAACATGAAAGATAGGGTAGGGTAGAGAAAATGTAAGTGCATGTATGGCCAAAGCAAAGCTTGAGCAAACCACTGGAAAATTTTGAAAATATCCCAAATTCAGTAAAATATTGACAGAGTGGCACAATAGTAGTGATCGCTTCCCCACACATTCTGTATCCAAGGCAGTATCTTCAATTTTTGTTTGGTTTTTTTTTCTGTGGTCAAAAATCAAAATCAAAATCAAAAATCATTTATTTCAAGTAGGCTTAGTTTACAAGCACTTTTGACACGTCAGTTGACTATTTGTAAAGATTCTACCACCGGTTCGGAAGGTAGGTTCTGCTGAGAAGATACCGGCAAGAAACTCAACAGTTGCTCTTTTGAAAAAGTCATACAGTATTATAATTTACAATTGATAACAATTACTGTTTACATTTCTTATAGTTTTACTTCCTGTGTGAAGGTGGAAGCTGATCCAACGGGCTCCAAGCATCTTTATCATTAAGGAACTCATTAATGTTGTAGTACGCTCGACTAAGTAAATGTTTTTTAACACATTGCTTAAAGCTATGCATTGGCATGTCCATCACAGTCTTGGGGATCTTATTATAGAAGAGTACACCCAAACCTACAAAAGATTTTTTTACTCTTTGGAGACGATATGCAGAAATAACTAACTTATGCCCGTGTCTAGTAAGACGTGGGTTTAAATCTCCTTTTCGTTTGTACAAATTAATAACTTCTTACATATACTATATAGTCTTACATATACTATACTGTTATATATATATTGACAGGCTACTGTTAGTATACCTATTTCTTTAAACTTTTGACGAAGGGACTCGCGTGATTTTAATTGATATATTGCTCGAATTGCTCTTTTTTGAAGTACAAATATAGATTGTATATCGGCAGCCTTGCCCCACAATAAAATACCGTAAGACATTACGCTGTGAAAGTACGTAAAATAAACAAGCCTAGCTGTATCAACATCAGTAAACTATCTTATTTTTCTCACGGCAAATGCCGCTGAGCTAAGTTTACCAGACAGTTTTTCTATATGAGCACCCCACTGAAGTTTACAATCCAAGGTCACTCCCAGGAAAACTGTGGAACTCTCCATTTCCAGTGTTTCACCATCGATCATTATAGACTTATCTAATTTTATAACATTTGGCAATGAAAACTCAATACATTTAGTTTTCTTGGCATTCAAAAGTAGATTATTTGCAGTGAACCAATGCGACACATGAGATATGGCACGGTTTACGTCGTCAGAGTTATCTTTATTTCTGTCGGACTTAAAAATTAAGGATGTGTCATCAGCAAACAGTACAATCTCACATATGCCGCTGACAGGTATGGTAAATCGTTTATGTACACTAAAAATAGAAAAGGACCCAGAATTGAACCCTGTGGGACGCCCATTATGGTAGTGGAACCGTGCGACTTTATATCATTTATGCATACCTTTTGTGTTCTATCACTGAGATAAGAGGCAATGAGATCGAGTGCAACACTTTTGATGCCATAGTGGCTTAACTTGAGTAGAAGGGTGTTATGGTCAACACAATCGAACGCCTTGGACAGATCACAGAACACACCAATAGCATTCTTAGAACCTTCCCATGCTTCATAAATATGTTTTAAAAGTTTAGCCCCTGCATCAGTTGTATTGCGACCTTTTGTAAAACCATACTGTTCAGGATGAAACAAGTTATTTAAATTAAAATGACATAAAAGTTGATTTAATATGATTTTTTCAAAGACCTTGCTAAGTGTTGGCAATATTGTAATCGGTCTATAATTATTAAGATCTGATTTGTCTCCTGATTTAAAAAGTGGTATCAATTTGCCATGCTTCATTAGGTTCGGAAAAATACCTAAGTCCACACATTCATTAAAAATAATGGCTAAGTGGGGAGCAATTACATCAATTATATTAGATATTACTTTCACTGACATGCCCCACAGATCTCCGGTTCTTTTTAATTTTAACAAATTGAAAGATTTTTTAATGTCTGATACAGTTATGTGGTGAAATTCAAAAAGAACGTTGCACTCTTTAACATTGCCTCTTAATAGTCTCTGGGCTTCCGTAGCAGACGAATCTAGTGAATCTAATAGTGGTTTAATCATTTGTGTAATAAGTATCGTCGTCGTCATCAACCCATATTCGGCTCACTGCTGAGCTCGAGTCTCCTCTCAGAATGAGAGGGGTAAGGCCAATAGTCCACCACGCTGGCCCAATGCGGATTGGCAATAAGTATACTGTATACCTACTTAATATGTACTTGTATTACTTAATATCATTAGCAATCCTAGTACTTTTTAAATCTCATTCTGGTTTGCAGTGTTGTTTAGTGTCCAAAAGGTCCCAAGTTGATTGTGTCCTTTGGGCAAAATTAGGTACCTCCAATCAGTTGTCTATAACAGGGTTTTAGAAAATATAAGGAATGGAGTAATATTATTGATCTAGAAATACCTACTAATAAAAACACATTTTAATTGTATGTGGTTCTTTATTTGCTCATACAGAATTCTATATTAACACAGGCATCTAAAACATAAATTAACAGTTTGATTACATGAATTACTGTTTCTTAGGGACAGCATGACCATAAATGGTGTGAGCGATGCCACCCAACCCAATGATGCACAGTAACATAGTGAAGCGATACAAAATACCATCAAATGGACCACCTTTCAAATGTACTGGAAGGTCATTGTCTCTCTGTAAAAAAAAAACATAAATATATAATTCATTCAAACAGTTTAGTGTTCTATTCTAAAAATAAAAAGGTAAGGCATATTAAAAAGTTGACATAGCATTGCTATACGAGTGTGGTTGCAGCTTATTAGATTCAATTTGGATTTTGTATGGAAAGACCAGACTAAAAAAAAAAATGATATACTTGTTCATTAAATAAATGAAATTTTCTAGTGTTATTTGTCGAATTAATGAAATAGTTAATTAAATTTACCTGGAACAGGTCTTGTTGTTTTCGGATAGATTCGTTGACAGGGGGGTATGGGACGTTAGTGCCAGGTATCAAACGTCTGGAGCCAGTGGCGCACGCAGCAGCTTCAGTGACTGTGGACATGTGGTTGGTGTTGTACTGGATTGCTGGTGGGTCCACTCGTTGCAATGCAATGGGTGCCTGAAAACAAATTTTAGGCTGTTAAGGTAGCTTGACCAAGCTTTACAGCCCTGTCTCATATTATGTGTCAATAATGAGAATTTACATTTGTAAGGTTACCTTAAATTATTTTTTCTTCACCATCGCATGACATTACCTGCGTTACATATACCTACTAATAGGTACCTACTCAAGGATTGAATTTCATTTAGAGATAGATAACTACTTTCAAGCATTGCTAATGATTTGTATACGACTATCACCAGTTCATTTCTTGATTTAATTTTCGAAATAATGTAATGATAAGGTTGGGTACGCAGTGATAAACTTTAAGTTTAGTATAGTACTTACAACAGGGAAAAGTGGATTCTGCAGATGAGAGGCAATAAGCCTGCCAGTAACTCTGTTTAGTTGGTGATACATGGCTGAATTTATATCACTTTGAATAAATTGAAACTCTAAAATTCCAACCCTGTTACGAAACAAGTACTTTATAATATCGATAACGTTCAGAAATTTAACTGACAGCCATTGTCATACCTAAAAATGTCATTGTGTTTTTAAACGTTACCATCTCTATTTGTCGTCTGTGGACACCATCAAAAGTGAAAATTACTTGATAACTCGGAGGAATTATAAATTTCATGCTAAATCAGGAACTCTCGTCTTCATGCTAACCTTCTTCATTAAGTAGATGCTGCCCATGCTGCCAGAATGAGTAGGCTTTGCCAGTTCTTACTTTATATATTTTATTCCTCTGTGGTTCATTCGTAGTTTGTTAGTCTGTGACTTCTTTTTGATTTTTCTTTTGTGCGAAGCTAATATTACAAGGAGCACATTTTGAGAAGGTTAGTTTAAAAAATATTAAACATAATATTTATAAATCGAATATATTAAATTTAAAATCAATCAATAAACAGATCCCTCAAAATTAAATGCAGATTTGTACACTTGTCATTCGAAATTCGAAATCCGCGTGGCATGTCAATTTGACGACAACTTCTACTTTTGTTTTTTGTGAATTCGTTTTAATAAATTAGCAGTTCATCAAAATTATAGACGTTTCATATAATCAAATCTTTATTTCAGCCTCAAAATGCAGATTTTTGTGAAAACCCTAACGGGCAAGACCATTACACTCGAGGTGGAAGCCTCTGACACTATTGAAAATGTGAAGGCCAAGATCCAAGACAAGGAAGGTATCCCCCCAGACCAACAGCGATTGATCTTCGCCGGTAAACAATTGGAAGATGGTCGCACACTGTCTGACTATAACATTCAAAAAGAATCCACCCTGCATCTTGTCCTCAGACTTCGTGGAGGTTAGTTGTGATATTTCTTATATGAAATTGTGCAATGTCTATGCAAAATGAAAAGTAAAATAATTCTCTACATTTGTTTATTCCAGGTACTATTGAGCCGTCTCTTAGGATTTTGGCCATGAAGTACAACTGTGACAAGATGATTTGCCGTAAATGCTATGCACGTCTCCATCCTCGTGCTACCAACTGTCGCAAGACCAAGTGTGGACACACCAACAACCTGCGCCCCAAGAAGAAGATCAAGGATTAATTTCTTTTTTCTCGAACTGCTTGCTTATGCAATTAATGTTAAACTTAAAAATTAAACAATAAAAAGTGTAAAATTTACTTATTTTGATTTCTTTCTATAATTTCAAGTATGCTTTGTTTACAAATACTTCACTTTGGAAACTCTTGTAAATCAAGTAAACAGTATCAGTATAGGTAGGCATGAATGATAATTGTTAGTAACATGTTAGATAAAATCACTGATTTATACAGAATTTTTTTCACTCATTTATTAAATATCACTTGTCTCAACCGGTGAAGAATAACAGTGTGAAGAAACATGCATACCAGAAAATTCTCTTAATTCTCTGTGTGTGAAGTCTGCCAATCTGCATTGGGCCAGCGTGGTGGACTATTGGCCTAACCACTCATTCTCAGAAGACACTCGAGTTCAGCAGTGAGCCGAATATGGGTTGATAATGAAATATTTTCCATAGATTTAAATACCCACGTTTATGTTAATTTGCACATTTTTTTAAATTTCAATAAATTCCTATTCAATACAAAAATATAAATCATGAGTGCCAAAGCAACCGTTTAGGGCTCCAGAGTGATTAGTGACTTCTGTATCTAACCCTTGATCTGTCTGTCAATTGAAAGTAAGGTGAAGCTTTCGCTTTAAATGGTCTTAAATTGCTGATTGGATCAAATGTATAATGTTAAACCTATAACATATTTTAGAGGTATAGAGTACAAATATTTTGTACTAGCAGACGCCATGTGGTTCCTGTTCCCTTGGGAATACACTTACAGGCATAAAATATATACAATAATAAACAACACGGTTGGTAAAATGGGATTTTCAAAATTGGTTCAGTAGATTCCCCTAGCCAAACTTTACCTCAATCAGTATAGACCATAGATTTACGAGTTGGTACAATGATAAAGACAGTAAAATAATCTCTCTTGGCACATGATATAATTTACTAGAAAATCATGGTTAGATCACTTTGAAAACTGCATCTGGGTATTTCTATTAGATCAAATAAAACTCGTATTTTCATATAAAAATAATTTTATTGAAATTAATTATTTACTCATGTATTTATAAAGTATTAAAGCTTAGTCATGGACGGAATACATTGAGGCAATATATAATATTATATTGTACTTATATTCTAAATTGTAAACTATAGGTACAGGGTGCTCGGGAGTATTTCCCGTAACTTGTAGGTATTAACGAGACCACATAAATATAGGAACCGACCTGCATCTAATATTTTATTAACTAAAGAAATATGTTTTCATACAAAGTAATTCAAATAATACCGACTATCCATGTAACATACGCCTTTACGTAACAAAGCGACAATGTTGCATTTTAAAATATTAATACTTTATTAATTATAAGGATGCGTTTATGGGATACATTTTAAGATCTATTTACATGAGAAATATTATTCACTCCAAAAAAAACCTTTTAAAACACATGTTCCTTGAACATTTATAGAATTAATTTTTAGTAAAGGATAACCCTAAGTTATGGGAAATACTCCTGAGCACCCTGTATGTATATGTTTTTACACCATACCAAAATGTACAACTTTGATTTTAGGGATCTTTTGAGCGGCATTTTCTGTAAAGAAAAAAATATAACAGTATTTAGGTTAATTTCATATTTTATTTCATTGTGTATTTCACATCTGACAATGAAAAGACATTGTGCAAGAGGTGCGACTAGATACATCAAATCATGCAATCTATAGTCGAAAGGCGTGCGGTGAAAACTAGAAAATAATAATTAATTAGTTTAATTATTCATAACATACTTGGTTATTTACATTAAATATATTGTCATGCATATTATGTCAAAATATAGAAATGTGTATATAGCTTATTAATACATGGAAATCTGTATATAAAACAAGTTACATTCATCTAAATGCAAATTGGTGGGCCTTCAGCACCAACCAGCACAAAATTATTATCTTCTAGAACACATAATATAGGCATTTAATTAAAATCTAAACTAAAGTAAAATAAAATTCGGAACCTATATTAATGTGATTAATTAAATAAAATATATTTTATATGGCTAGCAACATTAACTTAATTTTTATCATGGCAACACAACATGCTCGTAATTCACACCCTGACCCCTGATAACGGTGACCCTCATGTGGACCAATGATATCAGTGGGTGGCGACTTGCGAGGTCTAAATGCATGCGGCTCAAGACCTTAGTGTTTTGGAGACCCTTACAGCGGTGGCGTAGTGTGGGGTTTGTCCCCGGGGCCAGTGGTAATTCACCGTGGCCCCACCCCCAATTTCGGGTTAATAAGAATATTCAGGGATGAATTCAGTTTTTTTTTAAATTGTATATAAATTAGGAGTATGCTAATAGTAAAGCAATTTTGTAAAAGTAACAGGGTATTTGCGATCATTACTTTCGGAGCTTTCATTACAGGGTCATAAAGGGTATTTGCGGCACTGCCGCGGATCCCTGAAAAACGCCCCGTACAAAATGGTACGATTTAATGACGTCATAGGTCATAATGATTGTTAAATTTGTATGGGCGTTCAAACAAAACTACTAATATCTTTGTTATTTGTGCGTTTATGTTTATAAACGGGAACCACGCGGGTGAAACCACGCGGCGTCAGCTAGTATATGATAAGAAAGAGTGAGACCAACATTACTGCAGGCTTTCAAGAGGCATATTTTAGATTTTGTCTGTCATTCTAATGAGTTTTATGTGCACATTTGGATTTTTTTTTAATTTTTAACTGACTTTTAAAAGTCCGGTCGTATGTAGCCCGGGGCAAATCGAACCCAGGCCAATCACATCGTTACGCCACTGCTTTACAGGTGGCCTATGGTCCAGTGGACGTTTTAACTGCTAGAGGTGATGACAATGTTGGTGATGATTACAATTGGGTATTTGACCACCTTTGTTTTTTTTAATACCTTAAGTCAAGCTTAAGCTCACCTTAAGTGTGTTTTAATTAAAAAAAGTCAATCTGGACTTTTACTGAAAATATATTCTATTAAGTCCGGCCGCTCAGAGATTGCGTTTCTGACAGGTCGTTTTCTAATCGACTCGTCGATCCTCCGAGTCCTAGCGCCAGGTCGACTTCGAACTAGCGCTAGGAGTGACAAGGTCGCTATGGTCTATTGTCTCGTTATTTTGTCTCATTTTACAAAGACAAACAGTTGGCATAACCTTGAAACAGCGCAGTTCTACAACCTTGTTCGAAGTTCGCTATTCAGATCACGACCTGTCAGTTACGCAATCTCTGAGCGGTCGGACTATACAAAAAGTATACAATAAAATAAGTCAAACACCCAATTATAGCTATGTATAGCCAGTGCAAGGGTTAACACACGTGGTCATGCGTCACACTTCGACGTAGTCGAGCGTAGTACCGGGCGGGTGCGGCGCGGGCGCCGGCGGGGGTGCGGGCTGCGGCGCGGGCGGGTGCGGTGCGAACGCTGCCAGGTACTTGTGCGGCGCGCATAGAGGCAAGCTCGCGGCTAACTCCAGCGCCGGGTTGGGGGTTAGAGCCTCCTGGAATGTACAGCTTGTCATTCATCATTCATTAGCAAGCTAATTTCGGCTTCAAAATTCATTCATTTCAATTAGGCTTAGTTTACAAGCACTTTTGAAAGGTCAAGATTATGTCATAATTTAATTTAATCTAATGGTGGTAATAATAGCCGAAAACTTAAAATTAAAGTTACGAGGGTTCCAAACGCGCCTTGGTCCGAGAAGAGCCCACAACAATCTCAGCCAAGGTTTACTTTTTTTTTGTTTACCACCATTTTACAAATTTGTTTAAGGCTAAGCACACAGTCGTATACAGTTTAACACCAAGCTTTTTTATCATTTATTTACTCATTAACACTATAATAAGACTTTCCTAAAAGCTTGCGTTTAATAAACAGTGTGTTTTTTGAGTGACATTCCAGTGGCTTCATGTGGTAGTTTATTATAAAAACGTATGCATTTGCCCGTAAAAGAATTACTAATTTTTTGTAATCTAGTGTTGTATAAAACAATTTTATTTTTATTTATGACATTAATGTTATTATAATCACACCTTCTTTTTAAATTGCCTATGGTTTTATGTACATATACAGCACAGTCATTATTTTTGAGCACGAGTTGAGCACGAGTCTCCTCTCAGAATGATAATAGCCTAATAGTCCACCACACACGTAGAGAATTAAGAAAATTCTCAGGTATGCAGGTTTACTCAAAATGTTTTTCTTTCACCGTTTGATACACGTGATATTTAATTTTTTAGAATGCACACAACTGAAAAACGCATGATCCGGTCTGGATTCGAACCACCGAATTGAAGACAGAAGTCATATCCACTGGGCTATCACGGCTCAACAGCCTGGTTTGTCTATACTTATATTACAAAGAGGAACGATTTGATTGTTTGTTTGTTTGCATTGAATATGGTCCAGGACTACTGAACCAATTTTATTCTTTCACTGTTGGAATGCTACACTATCTCCGAGGCTATTTTATCCCCGTATTCCTACGGGAACGGGAACTACGCGGGTGAAACCGGGAGGCGTCTGCTAGGACTAACATAAAGAGTTAAAGTTTGAGTTTGTAGTAGTATTCGCTCATATCTGGATCTAACTTTTACCAATAGAAAACTAATCTTTACCGAGTATCAGGCTCTTTTATTCCCACATTCCCAAAAATTAAATCTGACCTCTTTATTTAATATAGTCGTAAGTACAGATATGCTATATACTTACCGAGACAACTGCGATCGTCACTGTGTCGGAAAACTTGACTTTATTCCTTTCAGGTTTCACCGCAGTCCAGAACTTGTCCTGAGGATACCGACCATTGAAATTACTATTGCTCGATATATTGGCGATGTATCTGTCGTTGCTAGCTTCCTCCTTCAACTCCGTCTGAAATAAGTGTTTGAAATGCGATGCTATCCTGTCTTCTTGGTTCCGTGGAAGAATATCCAATACGCTTTGGGTTGCTTTAGCGTACTCATAGTTGACGGAGTTCTTTGGGGGCCTTTGATAGTTGAGGACGTTGTCCATGCTACCCCATCGGCCGTTTTGGACTGGGTTTGTCGGTTTCACGTCTCTTTTGTACATACTGTTGACGTAAGGGTCATCTCGCGAAGGAATGTTTTTGCCCCAAATTGTCGTGTCGCGTTCTAAATATTGGTGTAGGTTCGGTCGGATGCTGTTGGTGGTGAATGGTTCGTTTTGGGTTATTGGGACGGTGAGTATGGAGGGGTGGGGAGGTAGGGGGACCCGAGGCAGTGGTGGGGGATTTTTCGCCGGTTTGGACGACGAGCTCGATTCGTCGTCCGAACTCGAGTACGAATGCGAGCTGCATTGTGAACAGGATCCGGAACATTCGGAATCTGAAAAAAAAAGAAAGTTGATGTCTACTACTTTATATTAGATTTACTTAGAGACAGTGATTGTGAAGCTAAGAGCTTTGGTATTTTATAAATAATCAATTGTTTGAATATTCAGATAGTAAACGCAGAAAAAATAAAACCTGTTACACATGGCATAAAACATCTTTATATAATAATAGCATATTTCACATGGCGCCTAAATTGTACAATAAACTGCCGACAGAAACTTGAGTGCTGCCGTATTTAAGAATAAGATCAAAGAATTTTTGCTCAAGAAATGTTATTATTCTATTAAAGATTATTTAATTGTCATTTTTTAATAAACTTTGACGTAATTTATTGACACTTTAGAGAATAAGACATTTGAAAATATATAAATAAATATAGTGCGCATATGATATTGTAAAAAACTAATTTAATATTGTATTTATTTTGACTAGTGATTTTTAGATAGTGTTTTAAGAAATTTGCATGCCAGTATATGGCGAATTGTTTAATGTACCTATTTCAACATTTATTGTATACCAGCTAATGTAACTGTACAATTGCAAATAAATAAATTGAATTGAATTGAATTGAATATCTTGAAGTTTTTTGGTCTATAGGGTCTGGAGCTATGCTCATCAATACCAGATGTTTTCCATGTGTGCCTTATTAGGGAAGCGTGCCTTAATAGTTGGAATTTCTTAGATTAAGGAGTATGAAGTTTGCCCACCAGATCCTTTCAGCTGGACAAGTTGTCGCCTCTTCGACGAGCTGCGGCAGGTTGTGCTTCTTGGCGGCCCGCCGCGGGTCCACGAACAAGTCCCACGCCACCGTGTTACTGACAGGTTGAGAGGTCAGGAGGTCGCTCACCGGGTCTGTCCATCCGGGCGTACTGCGCAGCGCAAGTGGTCGCCTCTTCGACGAACTGCGACAAGTTGTGTTTCTTGGCGGCCCGTCGCGCGTCCACGAATAACTCCCACGCCGCCGGGCCACTGCCAAGGTGAGAGGTCAGGGGGTCGCTCACCGGGTCCGTCCAGCCGGGCGTAGCGCGCGGCTCAAGTGGTCGCCTCTTCGACGAGCTGCGGCAGAATGTGCTTCTTGGCAGCCTACCGTACGTCCACGAGTAGGTTCCACGGGTCACTGCCAAGCTGAGAGGTCAGGGAGTCGCTCTCTGAGTCCGTCTAGCTGGACGTAGTGCGCTGCGCAAGTAGTCGCCTCTTTGACGAGCTGCGGCAAGTTGTGTTTCTTGGCGGCCCGTCGCCCGTCCACGAATAACTCACACGCCGCCGGGTCACTGCCAAGGTGAGAGGTCAGGGGGTCGCTCACCGGGTCCGTCCAGCCGGGCGTAGTGCGCAGCGCAAGTGGTCGCCTCTTCGACGAGCTGCGGCAGGTTGTGCTTCTTGGCGGCCCACCGCGCGTCTACGAACAGGTCCCACGCCGCCAAGTCCACGGCCAAACTGAGCGCTTTCTCGATACGACCGCGCCTGGAATTTGACATAATTAATAGTTTATAATAGATTTTATACAACACTAGCTGACGCCGTGCGGTTTCACCCACGTGGTACCCTTTCCCGTAGGAATACTATGTAGCCTAGTATTCCTACTGGAACGGGAAATAATATGTAGCCTAAGCCTTCCTCGGTAAATGGGCTATCTAATCTAACACTGAAAGAATTTTTCAAATCGGAAAAGTAGTTCCTGAGATTAGGAACTACTTTTCCGATTCCGTTCAAAAAACAAACAAACTGTTCAGCTTTAGAATATTAGTATAGATAAAAATACTATAAAAAGCGTATGGACGTATTTTGCTAAACCTCTCCACAGTAAGCAACATATAGGATTTCCAAATAACACGGTGCAGTCAGCCAAACAGTACTCTAACAAGTCAGCCAAACAGTACTCTAACCAACTAAAATGTTGTGTGGTCTGTAGCCAAGATACACATTAATTGTCTTTCGATAAACGCTTTGAAATAAAAAAAATGTAAGGGAATGACATATACGATAGATAAGTATGGATAACGAATGTTCATACTAGTTTTCTATATTTATTAGTTTTCGAAGCATTAGCTTTTTGATATGGTACATGACTACAGATTTGTTCTTACCTCAGTAAATGATGAAAGAACTTCCTCGCCAAGTCGTGTACGGCGGGCGCATACTTGGCAGCGGAGGGAGGCAGGGGCACGCCAGGCGCCAAGTACGCGCCCAGCGCACTCTGCACCGCCTCCCCGCTCTCCCCCAGCGCGCCCTTGCGCAGCGCGTGGCGCACTATCTCGCTGATCGCGTTGAGACACTCCGCCCCTTCCTCCTCCCAGTCCAGTGCACGCAGTAGGGCCACTGCGTTTGGGGTCCGGTACGAGCGGATCCAAGCCTAAAAAAGCTGATATGTTTAGGTGCAAAGAAAAAAAAACTCATCAATATGCGGATTCAATTATTCTGTAGGATGCGCGACTTGAGATTTTTCACAATTATCTTTCATCACATTATGATAAAAGATATAACGATATTTTCGATTTCCCCACGATTGGTCGACAATGTCACAAAGGATATATACCTATGTCATTGACTAATAGATCAGCAGGGCTAGCACGGGCAAGGGAGAAATTTATCCACGGGGAGAGGATAAAACGTTTATATCCCACACTCGTTTTATCCACTCACCGCGCATGGGCACGCCGGTGGATATAATATCCCCGGTGGATAAACGGAGGGAAAGACTTGTCAACCCATTTGTATATTAATAGTCCGAAATAAACGTAAATTTGATAATATTTGGTTATTTTGTGCATATTATTTATCTGTTTTCTGTTGGCATTGTTTTGTTTGGTGATTGTTTTTTGCGGTGGTTTGTAGTAGGTATCTATAGTATCTATCATACTAGCGGACCCGGTCAAGCTTCGTTGTGACATAAGTGCACTTATTCTCTATCCCTACTCTACCCTTCTTTACCTCTACCCTACCCCTACCCTACCCCTGCCCTACCCCTACCCTACCCCTACCCTACCCCTACCCTACCCCTACCCTACCCCTGCCCCTGCCCCACCACTACCCCACCCCTACCCTACCCTACCTCTACCCCTACCCTACCCCACCCCTACCCCACCCCTATCCTACCCCACCCCTACCCTACCTCTACCCTACCCCTACCCTACCCCACCCCTACCCCACCTCTACCCTACCCCTACCCTACCCCACCCCTACCCCACCCCTATCCTACCTCTACCCTACCCTACCCCACCCCTACAAAACCCCTACCCCACCCCTACCCCACCCTACCCTACCCCACCCCTACCCCACCCCTACCCTACCTCTACCCTACCCCTACCCTACCCCACCCCTACCTCACCCCTACACAACCCCTACCCCACCCCTACCCCACCCTACCCCTACCCTACCCCTACCCTACCCCTACCCTACCCCTACCCTACCCCTACCCCACCCCATATTGCGAAGCAATTGTTAAAGACCAAAACATGCGAGACATAATAATTTTTTTAAGTAAAGTTTTATCCCCACATCAACTTCACAGGGATAAATTTATCGCGTTTAAATGTCAAAAGTCCCAAAGTATATCATTTTATCCACTCCATATGCCATAGTCGAGGAAAAGATCTCCACGCGTAATGTCAATCGGGGATTAATTTGTCTTTCCCTTGTGGCCATGCTATGACGGGTGGATTTATATCCTTAGTCAGTGGATATAATGGGTGGATAAAAATTTTATCCCTTGCCCATGCTAGCCCGGCAGGGATGTTAGGGCGCTCTGTAACCGTAACCGAAACTATCGGATATCCGATATAAAAAAATATAAGACCGTGTTTAAGCCATATTTGGCTTAACTTACCGATATGAGGCGCGCGTGTGTAATTCGAAGGAGCGTCAAAGGGCCCCCGGTGAACGAGGCCAGTATAAGAGGCCCCCCTCTGAGAGTCAGGCTTGATAATATTTGTACACGTTTTGCATCCCTGGAAAAAGTCAATTTGCTATGGAATACTAGCGACCGTTCGTCCGTTTTTCACAAAAAAAGGAAACATTTATTCCACAAAAATGGATTTTATTTTTGAATAAATGTTTACATGTTAATCTAGGATGTGATTGTAATGATGTTAATGTCAGAAATAAAAATAAAATTGTTTCACACCTACGTTACAAAAAAATAGTAATTATTTTATGGGTAATTGCATCATCATCATCATCATCATCATTAACAGCCGATGGACATCTACTGTTGGACATGGACCTCTTGCATGGACTTGCAAACAAAACGGTCTCGAGCCTCGGTACAGCCCAGGTTTCTGCCGAATCGAGGCTTTCTCATAGTCCATAAACGCTTAGCTAAGTGGCTGGTTATACTCTTCGATACTCATCGGTTACTGTTCGATATTTTGTCTGCGGTGCTAAAGCCTGCTCGGAAACCGGAAATCGGAATTACATACGTTTTTATAATAAACTGCCACATGAAGCCACTGTCATGTCTCTCAAAAAGTTCAAAGTGTTTATTAAACGCAAGCTTTTCATCATTATCATCATTATCAACCCATATTCGGCTCACTGCTGAGCTCGAGTCTCCTCTCAGAATGAGAGGGGTTAGGCCAATAGTCCACCACGCTGGCCCAATGCGGATTGGCAGACTTCACATACGCAGAGAATTAAGAATAATTCTCTGGTATGCAGGTTTTCCTTCACCGTTTGAGACACGTGATACTTAAATTCTTAAAATGCACACAACTGAAAAGTTGGAGGTGCATGCCCCGGACCGGATTCGAACCCACACCCTCCGCTTTTAGGAAAGTCTTATTATAGTGTAACTCTAATTTTAAGTTTTCGACTTAATTTACTATCATGAGATAACTGTGTGTGTGATTGTGGGGAATTTTAGGTCTCTGAAGCGCATGAATCGCAACAACTAACTCGTATTTTTTCAGTTATGAGACTTACCGCATATAAGAGGTGAGGTCCAAGCACTTGGTGTGATGGTGCAGCAGCGACAGTGCGCGGTCGAAGCACTGCAAGCGGCCCGCCTCCTCTGTGGCCACCACCAGCTCGCCCGCCCACCGCACGTCGGTGGCTATCTAGGACAACAAAACAAAATCTACATTACCTACCTACTAGGCACTAGAGGACGCTGCTTGCGACTTCGTCCGCGTGTACTTCGATTTAAATTTTTTACCCCCTTTTTTACATTCTTCCATTTGTATGTTCACATGTTTTGTATATAATAAATATAGTTAATTTTACTTAAATGTAACTCAAAATATGAATTATGAACGAGTTATATTTTATTACTAGCTGACGCTGCGCGGTTTAACTTGCGTGGTTCCCGTTCACGTAAGAACACGGGGATACTATATACCCTATAGCCTCCCTCGATAAATAGGCTATCTATCACTAAAACAATTTTTCAAATCGGACTAGTAGTTCATGATATTAGTACTTTCAAACAAACAAACTCTTTAGCTTTATACTATTAGTAATCTCTCAACAAAAAAAAAAATCTCAACCCTTTTTTAAACTCAGAGGTACAATAATTCTAGAAGATTTTTCTACTAGAATTTTGGAAAATCTTGAAAATTTAAATACATTTTGTTTATTTTACAAAGGACATGGCCGATTTTTGTATGAGTTACTAATTTCAATTTACACAAATGATATTTGGTATTTTATAATGCTAAAAATTGGTATATTAAATTACTATAAATATTAAACTCGCAGAAGTTGTCATTACAACAGACTAGACTTAAACCTGTCATGTTTATTTCGCGCGAAACGTCCGCTCCTATGTACTATGTTGCAAAATGGTGAACCGCGCTGGCTCGCTGACCGCTGACCGTCGTAGGCTCGTCTTCCAAATAATGACGAGCTCTAGGTATTGCAAGATTTATAAGTAAGAATATATTTATATTTATTTATAGTATAAATAAATAATTATTCTGATAGTAAAGCACTTATGACGCTTCACAATATCATACAGATGTTGAGAATTATTACGGCAACCTGACATAGATTAAGTAATAGTAGGCCACATTTTTATCGAATTATTCAGAATCGTACACCGAGAAAAATATCCACCGCTGAAAATGTGACCTACTAAAACCACTAAAATGTATATACAAAATAGGCCTGAAGTTCTGATCTGGTGGTAGATAGGTGTATTAGTAGTGGCTAATTATTGAGACAACGAGACGTATCCCCAAGCGATTTAGCGGTGTAGTACGTTACCTACCTGTAGATCTCTATGTGACAAAAAAAAGGTAATGAAATGAAATGAAAATATACTTTATTGTACACCACACAGAAACATACGATACAGAAAAATAATGGAAAGAAAGAAAAATGCACAATAGGCGGCCTTATCGCTAAAAAGCGATCTCTTCCAGGCAACCTAACGAAGAAACTAATAATAAAAATTATAAAGATATAGGCTAGGGTGTACAGAGGTAATATATAAAAGAAAATAACGCATAAAAAAGAAAATAGTTAAATACTTATGTAACAAAATACTAAGAAATATCAACATATATAATATACAATACGATACATATACCATATAATACAAATTGTATATTTACAATATTTATACATACGTATACGAGTATATATATAAATATAGATATATAATAAATATAAATGTATAAAAATGTAAAAAAATATATATATAAACATGTCATAAACACAACAAACCATGACGATAATTATTAAAAAAAAAAAAAAAAAATACAAAATTTAAGGTGGAAAGTAATGTTTACCAATGAGCCCCTTGAATATCGGTAAAGATTTCGCACGTCTGATATCAGGAGGGAGAGAGTTCCACAGCCTTACGGATTCGACAGCAAAGGATCTAGAGAAAAAAGAAGTACTATGAGTGGGAATTTTTAAGATAAGGTTATCGTCAGAACGGAGTGAACGACAGTGAGTATCACTAAGAAACTCAAACCGTTCTTTCAGATAAAAAGGAGTATAGTGATGGAAAAGAACAGAGTATAAAAGAGACAGAATATGAGTATTCCTGCGAAGACGAATCGGAAGCCACTTGAGCTTAGTCCGAAATTCAGAAATGTGGTCATATTTTCGAAGTCCAAATATGAACCGAATGCAGAGATTTTGAATACGCTCAAGTTTATTAAATTGCTCAATAGTTAAATCTAGATAGCAAGTATCAGCATAATCAAGAATTGGTAAAAGGAGAGATTGAGCCAACGTAATTTTAGTAGGTATAGGCAGGAAGTTACTGAGACGTCGCAAAGAATGTACTGCTGCAAACATCTTCCTGCTCACTTCGCTAACCTGAGGGACCCAGGAGAGATATTTATCAAATACAACACCTAGATTTCGTACTGTATCGCTAAATGGTAGTTGAACTCCATCAAAAACAACACAAGGAAGTGTTGTCCAGTTAATACGGGCAATTTGTTTGTGACTGCCTATAATGATGACCTGTGTTTTAGAAGCATTTACTTGCAGACCATAAGATCTACCCCACTCAACAATTCCCTGTAAATCTTTATTCATTGAATTAATTTTAAGGGGTAAGTCTTCTATTTTAGCTTGGGCATACAATTGAAGGTCATCAGCGTACAAGTGGTAGAAAGAAGATAAATTTAGAGTTATTGTACTAATAAAAATTGAAAACAAGAGAGGAGACAACACGCCACCTTGTGGTACACCAGCACTCACTGAACACCAGTCGGTACATCTTCGGTAAGGTAGGTACATCTTCGTTTATTATTATCTATGAAGCCTACCTACAAATAATTGTTACATGTTTAGCAGTACAGTGCTAAAATACCTATGAGCTTGTTTAAATCAGATTATTTTTCTAAAAGGTTTTATAGTGCTTCATTAATAACATGAATTGGTTGCTCTCTATATAACCAGACGTATAAACATATAAAAAAATTGATGTGTATGTAGTTATGTACACGATACTACACTTAAGTCCTTTAGGCATGGTATGGATTTTATTTTGATTACTAGCTGACGCCGCGCGGTTTCACCCGCCTGGTTTCCGTTCCCGTAAGAATACGGGAATTATATATATGCCATAACCTTCCTCGATAAATGGGCTATCTAACACTGAAAGATTTTTTCAAATCGGACCAGTAGTTCTTAAAATTAGCGCGAGTATTCTTTGGACAGAAGCATTGGATGTGGACGAATTCATATTGCAATATTTTTATTTTTAAATAAAAACTGAGAAGTTCAGAGAGGTTAAGAATTATGTTTTAATTCATCTTTCTATTTTTATTATATAAAATATAAATACACTTGCTAAGTACATGTAAACGCAATGTCATTTATCGGCCATGTCCTTTACGAACTTAGGTACTTACGTAGCCTTACCATAAGTAAGGCTTTCAAAAATAGTAAAGACTCATTTGAGTGTTCCCCTCCACGGAAATCTTTAGTAAAAGGCGAAAGATTTATGCGTTTTGAAAGGAAACCAGAGTTACTTACAAATCGATATTAGGATGTTTCATGCTCTACGAAAAACATCTTCACATCGCAATACGCAAATCGACGTAATTTATACAGCGTCATCTGGCGGTGGTTTTGTCATTGCCTACAACTTGACATAGATGGCGCTGGCTGAAGAGACAATGGAGATTTATGCCAAATAAAGGTCAAAGAAATCGAGTAAGTACTGAGTTAACTTTATTACTGTTTTATCAGGTACTAATTGTAATCTGAGTCGCGCGGCATAGAACAAATAGGTGCTTCACAAAGTTACTGTCGGCCATCACTCCACAGAGCAGTATGGTGGGTTAAACTCCAGATTCCCTCACTTATAGAGAGGAAGGCCTACCCTTGAAGAGGTTAAATAAATCGCAACTCAGTTGTTATACCGTTAAAAGTTGTGAGATCCATGTAATACCAAATCAGTTACTTTATTCAGTCCGGAATTAAGGGACCTTTTGTTTCTTGAGACAGAATTTTTACGAGATTACGGTCGCGGTAATCTACGGTGGCATCCTATGAATACACAATATATTTCACAAGTAATACATAATAATAATATAACAATAATATTCCTTATGCTATTTTTGTAAAATAAACGTCTCGAAAAAATATTTTTTTTTTCAATCTAGTAGAACAATATGGAACAATGTTAGACCATTTAAAAAAGTGTCAACTAGCCTATTACTTACAAATCCAGCCCTGGTGGAGTGAGTGAGTCCAGCACTGTGGTGTATGACGTGTACGGAGGCGTCTATACAAGAGACAAGCAGCTTGGAGTCGCAGGGAGAGCGCCTGGCGACTCGAGCGGGCGCGGGCAGAGACACCCTTGTTACGTTCTCACGGAGGGTAGATAGCTTTGTTATTTTGTTTTCTCCTTCAGGTATTTCGTAGCGCAGCCATATTAGACTTACTCCGTTCTGAAATAAATTATATCTATTATCAACATCAGTGTATTTATAAAATACTTCAGGTTCAGGATGTTGTGCTTATGTGGAGATTCAGAGCTTATAACCACTTTGCATACCCACTAAGCTGCAATGCAGATTACATGTAGTTGTCTAGTCCGACTAATTTATCATTACAATGCCAAACTACTATAACAGAGCTATCACACTAGCAGATTGTGTGTGTTCAGTAGTTTCGGCGCCTATTCAACGCAAACAAACAATCAAATCTTTCCTCTTTATAACATTACTATAGATTATAAAAATATGAGCTACCCTACATAGAGCTAATCTTACCTTATGGCATGCAGTTTGTTCTACAATGTGCACTATATGATCATATTTGTGAGAGAGTTCAGCAAATAATACTTCGTTTTCCAGCTGATGGTATGCTAGCAATGTCATTTGCTGCCTGAAATAATTACATTCAAGAAGAAATTGTATGCAAAAATTCGCAATGCAATTATTGCAAACATTGATAATTTGGAACACAAGTGATTCTTTATATAATATGGATAGATGCACAAGAAATAAAATTAAATATTTATAAAGAAAGTAAAAATGCAGGTGATGTTTGTTTCATTTAATATAGCTGTTACTGTTTTTACAATGTGGCGTGCTCAAGCCTTTTTTATGACCTAGGGTAAGCACTATACAAACAAAATTACAAGATTATCCTTCAATACAGGTTTGTGAATCTTCAGGGTAGGCAGTGCATTCAAAAATGCACAGCCTACCCTGAAGATTCAATCTATGAAGTGCATGACACTGATTGTAGGAAATAATTAAAAGTATGTACGACTAGCGGACGCCCGCGACTTCGTCCGCGTGAAATTCTGTTTTTTAGTCTATGTTAAATGTTACGTGTAAAATCTATTTCCATTCCAAATTTCAGCCAAATCTGTTCAGTAGTAGTGGTACTATTTTATATAAAACATTTTTTTTATTCTTTACAAGTTAGCTCTTGACTATAATCTCATCTGATGGTAAGTGATGACGTAATCTAAGATGGAAGCAGGCTAACTTGTTCGGAGGAGGATGACAATACACACCCCTTTCATCTTCTATACAACAACATACTAAAATGCAAAATTGCTTGGCGGTACACCTTTGCCAGTAGGGTGGTAACCAGCCACTGCCAAAGCCTCCTACCAGATAAGCCAATTAAGAAACCCTCAATCGGACCAGCCAGGGATTGAACCCAGGACCTCCGTTTTGGAAATACTGATCCACAGAGACTGTCAAAAGAAGGTCCGAGGAGGAGGTCGTCATTGGAGTTTTTAGTAAACCTCACCCAGTTATCTGGTACAAATGTAAGTTAGCATGATCCTCCAGCACAGGGCTCCAAGGTGCTGGTTCTATTATTGTGGCGCCCCACACCAATATGCGCACATAACTGGGTGTTTCACAAGAGGAGACTCGTCTATCGGCTCTCCTTGCACTGCCACCTAGATTGACAATCTGTGGATAGGACACAGTTGTTACTTAATTTTTCATAATAAAACACCAAAATATCACATGAATGCTAATTTAAGCATTCTCGCAACTATTTGTAACATGACTGTTTGTAAAGATTTGGTTTGGAAAGCAGGTCTTGCTCAAAAGAGCCCTCAAGAAACTTAACTGTTGCTCTTTTAAAAAATTGTACCGTATTATAATTTACAATTTTTTTTTTCTTGTACGGCCAATCTGCGATCAGTCCTAAGACTATAAACAAATATGTTGCGAGTGTCTTTGTCTTGTGGAGGTCGATCCTCATTAGGAGTCGGCGCTCATTTGGTGCGTCCTGTTTTTTAAATACGTAGTATTTTATTTTGCATTCTTTGCAGGATATTTAGGCTAGTGTTGCATGCACTACCCCACAGTTGAGCGCCATAGGCCCAGGCCGGCTTCAAGATGCACGTGTATATAAGCAGCTTGTTGTCAACGGACAGCTTAGAGTTTCTGCCTAAAAGCCAGTGGAATGTTTTAAATCTGATATTCAGCTCTTCTCTTTTAGTTTTTTTATGCTTATTCCACGTGAGTCTGCGCTCTAGATATAGGCTAAGTATTTGACGTGTTCATTGTGAGGCAAAGTGTTGTTATCTAGATGGACCGGCGGACAATCTCCTGTTCTTAAACCAAACGTGACCTGCACAGATTTATTGGCGCTTGTCTTAATCTTGTAAATAATTTACAATTGATCATTAAAATTTGCAATAGTTTCCTGTGTGAAGGTGGAAGCTGGTCCAATGGCCTCCAAGCACCTTTATCATTACAGAGTAGAAAAGACATGTAACCATTTTTGCCTGTTATTTCTTACCTGTAAATGTGGGTCTCTATCAGAGATTTGTATGGGAAGACTGCTGTCAATATTTTTACCAAATGTGATCAGTGTCCCAGTTTTATCAGTATGAGTAAAAAGTAGTAGAGATTTACATAAAACAACTGAAAACATACAAAATAACATAAAAGTACTAAAATCAATGTAAAAATAAAAACATAAATAAAAATATTGTGTCTAAGGATACTCAACAGAAGTGATAACTCAAACCTGCTCCCATGTGCATGAGAGAAAAGTAAGCCAGACAATGTGGCAGTTATCACTTCAAAAACTAAAATAAAATAAAATCCAATGTTTTGTATTTTAAGGGAAAAACATACTTAAAATAAAAATACCAAAGACTTTCTTCATAGCATATTGTAGGAAGTTTCTAGCATTACATTGTCTTGCATAAAAGCCATTCTTGTAAGCAGAGAGAGCTGGCCACACAGTAGATTATGGGCCATAAAAAAGTTTATAAAATAAATACCAAACTTTTAAATAGCTAAGGCACATTAATTCAGCTAATGAAATTCTAGAAGGACACGCCAATACAAAAATTGAGGAGGCCATGCCGATAAAAAAATCAACAAGGCCTTGTCAATACAAAAATTGAGGAGGCCACGCCTATACAAAAATCTAGGAGGCCATGCAGATACAAAAATTGAGGAGGCCACACCGATACAAAAATCGAGGAGGCCATGCACAACACCAATGCTAATGAAATAAAAGAAACATACCACCTGTAACCATTTGTCCATTGAGTTTACCCACACAGTATCTATCGAACAGTATATGGGTCATGTCCAGTGTACTGCATTTTACTGTGATATAAGCAATGACACCTGAAGAAAAAACTAAGGTGCATAGGGAATCTGTGGTCCATTCACTGTACACTATGTTCTTTTCGCGGAGCTTAGATTCTAATTGACGAAGTTGTCTAGGTTTCGTCGACCACCATACTCCACCGCGTCGTTCACAGTAACTCCTTTTCCCATGGTCGTGGATAGATTCATCAACCTTTTTTTTAGTTTCATACCTGTTTAAATAAAGTTCAAAAGATTCTCAAGTAGTCACTTTGTATAAAGTTTAATAAGATAATTGCTAAAAACCAAAAGTTACACTCGCAAAATAAAAACAAAACTCACTTCAAACTTTTGAATTCGGTGTTCTTTAGATAAATGGAATCGTCACTTGTTAGAAACTTGACGTCGTAACTAAACATAGTGTGGAATTTGATTTCTAAACTATATTGTTATTCATTTCGGTAAATTTCATTTACAGTTAAAATAAATAATGGAAAAGTAAAGGTATGCAAAGCAAATAGGTGTTTACGTTTAGAAAAAGTTGACACTTGACAATTGACACTGACATTATTTGACAATGACAACGATGACAACGACAGCAGTATTATCGCGGACTGGAGTCAAGGCTTTTTAAATCACAGTATTAATTTCATATCCAGTGTTGCCAGAAGGTTACTTTTGTAACCTTTTAGGTGATTTTTTGACTGCATTGGTAACTTTTAGGTTACATTAATAAAAAGGTTACTTTTACGTGATATTTCGGAATTTTTAGAATTAACTTACAATTTCGTATATCTAAAACAGAACAGTCGTTAAATCAAGAAATGCGGACAAATGCTCAAGAACTCATCGATGTTTCTGTGTCAATCTCACTATAAATGAAGACGTTACAATTGACGTTGCGAAATAAGCAAGTTGCAGTCACATTGAATTTCTTAAAAAAATCAAGTATGAATTTAAGAAATTAACGTCTATTGTTTTTTAAATCCTTGCTCTTTAATTGTATTTTTCTTATCCCATAAGTAAAAGGCAAACAATCAGGGCCTTACTTAAGATGATTCTATTTACGAGTAAAATCTCCTTAGGTTTGTAGTAATTTAGTACTTGGCTAGTATTCGTAACAGACAGATATTAAAAAAAAAAACAAAATTACTTTAGCCCCCAGAGGCTGAAATGGTGGTTTAGCCATGCTGTGGAACGCAAAAAGCAAGAGTAGTAGTAGTCAAAAGGTTACTTTTTACACAAAAAGGTTACTTTTTTTAATATTTCGGGTAACTTCTCATAAGATCCAACTGGCAACACTGTTCATATCACAAGAACTCACATAATTTCATATCACAATAAATTCCCTCATTTCAATCTGTATTTTTTGCACAAAAGAAACAAGCAAAAAGCACTATATGCGTCGCCAAGGGGTAAGCTGTATCTCCTAGATATTACAATTTTTTTAATATTAATAATCGCCTGAAGTAGTGCTACAAGTTACAACTGCTACAGTTATATTTTGTAGCCTGACTCAGAAGCTGGAACACAGGACCTCATCAAGCCACAGAGGCCAACCACTAGGGCAGCGAGTAAGTAGGTGTGTTGTTGAAGTCTCCTAAATAAGATGCCGTGCGGTCATACAAAAAAGCGCGGGGTGATGCCCTGCCGCCGCGCCCCTGTGTAACCGGGGATACCTAAAATCTCGTATATTGCAGCTTAACGCACGATGTTGTTCGAAAACGTCAACAAGATTACGTACCTATATTGCATTGCATTGCAACTATATTATCTTAACATACCTACACGTAGCTTAGGTGCTAGGTTTTTAGGCTTCGTCCGTGGCTTGTTACAGCACCTACCTACCGGCAAAGATGTACCGCCAAGCGCAATTTAGCGTTCCGGTACGAAGTCATGTAGAAACCGAAAGGGGTGTGGATTTTAATCCTTCTCTAAACAAAGTTAGCTCGCTTTCATGTTCGATTACGTCATCATCACTTATCATCAGGTGAGACTGCAGTCAAGGGCTAACTTGTAAAGTACCTATAAAAAATAACATACATATATTATAAAACCTAACCCAAGAGAAAATATTGTAAATTACTTTTAGTTAAAACTAAGGATTTATTTTCAATGCAGTTAATAGGATGTTTCTTTGAAAGCTTTTAACTAAAGCTTCCATGTCTAAGTCATTACTCCATTTGATTGGCAATAAATTCCCGATGAGGACCAATTAAAACGATTCATCCGATCAAAGAATTGACCTACTTTATCAACCTTTTACTAATAATGTTACCTATATTTATAGCGGACCCGGTCAAGCTTCGCTTTGACTTTTGTGCACTTCTTCCATACCCTTACCTACCCTACGTCTACCCTACCCCTACCTTACGTCTACTCTACATCTACCCTACGTCTACCCTACCCCTACCCTACCCCTACCCTACACATACCCTACCTCTACCCTATCGGGGATCGAACCACCACCACCACCCCACCGCTATCATAGTCATTAAATTTTCATCATCATCATCATCATCTTCATATCAGCCGTTGGACGTCCTCTGTAGGACATAGGCCTTTTGTAGGGATTTCCAAACATCACGATACTGAGCCACCTGCATCCAACGAATCCCTGCGACTCGCTTGATGTCGTCAGTCCACCTGGTGGGGGGTCGACCAACACTGCGCTTTCTATTGCAGGGTCGCCATTCCATCACTTGGGACCCCTACGTCCCGGCTCTTCAACATTGGCTCTTCGAACTATGTGCCCCATTGCCACTTCAGCTTCGCAACTCGTTGGGCTATGTCGGTGACTTTGGTTCTTTTGCGGATCTCCTCATTTCTGATTCGATCACGCAGAGATACTCCTAACATAGCTCGTTCCATCGCCCGCTGTGTGACTGAGCCTTCTTATGAGGTTCATAGTTAGCGACCAAGTTTCGGAACCATAGGTCATCACTGGCAACACGCACTGTTCGAAGACTTTCGTCTTTAGGCAATTAGGAATATCGGACGAAAAGATGTCGCGAAGTTTCCCGAAATCAGCCCAGCCGAGTTGGATTCAGCGGTTCACCTCTTTCTCGAAATTGGACTTACCTAGCTGGATCATATGTCCTAGGTATATGTATTCGTCTACAATTTCGCAGTGTTCTTATCTGGGTGGAGCTAAACATGAGCATTACACATTATTTTCGTTTTGTCCATGTTAATTTTCAGGTCCACCTTTTGAGAAACTCTGCGGAGGTCATTGAGCATGGTACTAAGGTCATCCAGAGTCTCTGCCATGATGACTACATCATCCGCGAACCGCAGTTGAGGGTTGTACTCGCCATTGATGTTGATGCCCAGTCCGTCCCAGTCCAGAATCTTAAAGACGTCCTCCAATGCGGCAGTAAATAGTTTTGGGGAGATTACATCTTTCTGGCGTACTCCTCGCTGCAACTAGATTGGCCTCGTAGTCTGATCCTGAATACGTACTGACATAGTGGTGTGTTCGTACAAGAATTTCAACGCTTGGATGTACCTGTAGTCAATTCGGCATCTCTGCAATGACCTTAGCACATCCCAGGTTTCCACCGAATCGAAGGCTTTCTCATAGTTTCTTTCACACGCTAAGCAAAGTGGATGGTTATACTCCTGAGTCTTTTGTATAACTTGCCGCAGCGTATGGATGTGGTCTATGGTACTAAAGCCTTTTCGGAATCCGGCTTGTTCGGGAGGCTGGAAGTCGTCAAAACCAAAACAAATAACTTAAAACATTATAATCCCACCACCTGTAAGTAATAAATATTCAGCGAATAGACTAGCGCAATTTCTGCGGAGATGGAAAACTTTTACGGAAATGGAATAAAAAGGAAACACGCCTGTCTGTATTATTATAACTTACCTACATAAGCAAATAAAATAGAAGGGTTGGTTGTTTTTTCACTTGAGAGACCTTTTAGTAAAGGAAAGAACTTACAAAATGGTAGTAGATATTTGGCTTGGTGTTCTATTGTAATACTAACTTCTTTAAAAGTTTTGCAGATATATTCTATGAGAGTAAAGTGTTTGTACTTAAATAAATACTACTACTTTTACTACTAAGTTGTACTAAAATAGTTGTTATATATTTATATACCTACTAATAATAATTTGTATAAAATGTAAACAAACCCACGCAATGGAAAACACCCATATTTATCACATAATTATTTTTCTGAAGCGTGAATAGTATTTTAAAAGATAATAGGGTAGGTTTTTTAAAGGGTAGGGTAGGGTAGTGATTATTTTTGGGTGGGGTAGGGTAGGGGTAGGTTAGGGTAGGCGTAGGGTGCGAATCGGGTAGGGAAGAAGTGCACATAAGCAAAGCGAAGCTTGACCGGGTCCGCTAGTTATACGACACGCAGGCACCGGAATACACCGATCATCACACAAACAGTTGTGGGAATCGAACCCAAACCCTTGGATGCTGTCAATAGGGTATAAGCTGTATAATTATACCTATACCTTCTTCTAAAAGGAGAGCCCTTTAGCACAGAATATATTTACTGTGCCTTTAATGCCGTGATAACGATTACTATCATACCTACTTAATTTAACGTTTAGAGAATGCTTAAATAATGAGGACATAAAAATTGTTATTGTCATTGTTATTATTGTATTGTGAAAACGGGTAACAACACTCTTGAAAATTATGGGCTATTTGTTATTCCATTGTTTTTTTATAATAGGTAGGTATTATAATAATAAGCTACCTACTAATTTAGTTCTAGATGTGATGTAGGTAATGTACCTAGATGTAAAGAAGGCTCAGTCACACAGCGGGCGATGGAACGAGCTAATGCTCGGAGTATGTTTGCATGATCGAATCAAAAATGATAGATCGCAGAAGAACTAAAATCACCAACATAGCTCAACGAGTTGAGAAGAAAGAAGAGAAGTAGCAATGAGTGGGCCACATAGTTCAAAGAGCCATTGGACATTGGAGTGTTGCAATGCACTATAAAACGCAGTGTTGGTCGACCACCCTATCGCAGGTGTTCCTACTGATGACATCAAGCATGTCATCAAGCATGTCATTTGACGGCCTCCGTGGCGCAGTGGTATGCGCGGTAGATTTACAAAACGGAGGTCCTGGGTTCGATCCCCGGCTGGGTCGATTGAGATTTTCTTCATTGGTCCAGGTCTGGCTGGTGGGAGGCTTCGGCCGTGGCTAGTTACCACCCTACCGACAAACACGTGCCGCCAAGCGATTTAGCGTTCCGGTACGATGTCGTGTAGAAACCGAAAAGGGGTGTGGATTTTCATCCTCCCCCTAACAAGTTAGCCCGCTTCCATCTTTGACTGCATCATCACTTACCATCAGGTGAGATTAAAGTCAAGGACTAACTTGTAAAGAATTAAAAAAAAATGTCGCAGGGATTCGCTGGATGCAGGCGCGATGATTGGAACTTGGAAGTCCCTACAAAAGGCCCATATCTTGCAGTGGATGTCCGTCGGCTGAGATGATGATGATAGGTATTTATACTTATACATATTTTTTACCAAGATTTTTAGGCATCATAAGATGTCATATTCTTAGGCTTTGTAAGCGTTTTTTTTTGTTTCTGATATGCACTACACACATACAGATCTGACATAGATATTCTTTCAGCTTCCATTTTCTCTATTCAATGCGTGTCTCATGTACCTTTAAAGTCAAAGTGAATCTATGCACGTTCTATGCATGTATCGTCACTCAGCGAGCGTGATTGCAGCCTATATTGCTGAAAAATATTACCAGTAATATCACTGACTTATCGGCAAGTATAATGTAGTTGTGCATAAAATACGATTGCTCGATGCTCGCTGGAAAGAAATCCCGAGCATCATAACTTTACCAATATTACCTGTCTCACGGTGCTTGCTTAATCGAAATAAAGTTCCCGAAAGATAGAAATAACTTTGATAAATGAAAGTAATAATGGGAGTCATCTGGCGGAAGGGACGCCGGTAATAGGTCGTCCTGAATATCCTGTAGCAATGTTTTCAGTTGCGTTTGCTATTCCGGGACATTTTAATTACTTATCACGCGGTGAAATTAACAATTTCGGGTTTGCCGCAATTCCACTGTAACGTCTTCTAAGGCGAGCTTATTAATTTTATATTCTTGGGCTCCATTCATTTCATTGTATTTCCTAATGTTTGGACAAATTAACGAATAATGTAGTAGGGCTTCAAAAAATTGACCGCTAAATTTTACTTGATAGTCCTATAATTGATTACAAGCTAACAAGAGGTTCTTTATCTATTTTGAAAAGAAATAACGCTGTAAGGATACAAAAAAACATCGATATCTATTGTTTAAGCTTTTAACATTAGGTACCAATACGATATTATTAAGCAAGGGTATTTAATTGGTAGGTTACTTAAATGCCATTGCATTATCTGCAGTCTAGCTTCAGATATTTGCCTGTAAATCGTTGTAAATCGTGAAAATAAATTACTTATTAGCTGATAATAATAATCGTTTAATCAGATTATTTACTATTTTTACCCAATTGGAATTTTGAAAGAAAAATTTTCGTTACTCAGACAGCTTTGTGTTAAGAAATCTCTCTTGAAGGTCGTTTATAATATTTTCTCAATATTTTCTGATCATTTTCTGTTTAAGCAGATTAGATGGTACCTATAGCGTCTCTAAATATGATAATAAAATTTTCATATTTTAATAACTAAATGGTACCTTCAAGTAAATTTATATTGGAGTAAAAGTAGTGATATTCAAATTCTTTGTTTAATTTTTTTCTAATTACTATGCGATGCGATTTAAATAAGCCAACCACAATATAGGTTAGCATATTTAAAATTTATTGATTTTTGTTAAATTTATAAACAAGATGTAGCTCAGGCTTTTTTAATTTTAAGATGTTGCTATTATAAAACATCTGATCCATTAAGCTTCCAGAGTGAAAAGTCCTGGGTTTGATACGATCGTTATACTATTGGCGTACTTACTCTTAACGTAGGTATTTAACCATTTATTTATTTATTCTCATTAAGTTAACCAGCTGTTGGATGCAGGCGTCTCGAGACCGTGGATATCGAAAGTCCATACAAGAGGCATGGACTCCATCGGCTGATGATAATGATGATGAAACTAACCACAGCTGGGAAGCTAACCCAGGTCCTCTCCATTGAAACCCACAAAATTACCAACTGTGTCAGATACCACTAGACTCTCCATCAGTTACTATGGTCGTGCTCGTGCCTTATCTTGCTCCTACGAACTCATCCAATATGTCGCCATCAAAATGTAATACGTTTGCTGAATTTATTTATCGAACGTCGAAGCATTGAGATTGGAAAATGTAATATTTTTCTTACTTTATTATTAATCAATGGTTATATACAACGTCATCTACCTAACTTTCATTTCTGATTTCCCGTGAGGTTGAGAAATTTTCCTGCGTACGGTACTAGGCTTTTGCTATGCTATAGTGGTCACAGAATTAAGAAGATTCAGAATGAGTCTTTATAAGCAGTGGTGAAGCCGGTGAACCCATAAAAAACGAACGTCACGCGTCTTGACATCCGCATGAACAGACTTTTTTCATAATTTGTATTTCAAAATTTAACACTTACAACAATTACGTAAATTAATAATTATAATAATCAATAATTAACAATAACAAACCCCCCAACTTATTTCTTTAGTTTTTTGTGAATAGTTTTTAAAATATTTAAAAACATAACGCCATTATTTTTGAATAATATTGAAAATTACTGATAGGACGCTTCGTGGCGTACTGACTCGAGAATGTATTCGTTGTTGAATTTTGTATTTGGAACTACTACGACACCGTCGTGTTCCGTGCGCTCTATCTGCCTATTATTCTTTAATCTGTGGCGGTAGTAAAGTAATTCCAATGGCTGCAGGTCACGGTAAACAGAAATACAATCTTTGCTTCAATAAATAAGGCTTTTCTAACACAGGCTTTATTGGAGGGAAATGGGGAAATTATTAGGGCTAAAATACATAGTTAGGTAACATTATTTAAAAAAAAAATTGAAATCAACGATATTTTATACTAGAGATAGGGCACTAGCGCATCAAAAGGCGGCGGACAAATGTGCATAATTGTCTTAATGTCATTTAGTCACTTACTAAACAACGTAAATTATTTAAACACATAATACCTAAATATTGTCTACAATGTTGGGTTGTGTGTTTAGGCAGTATAAAATATATATATATATATATACAGGAAGAAAATTTTTTTAGTGCGGATATTTTTATATTTTGTACATAAACAAAATTTAATGATCACGTATTTTTTCTTTTTTTTTTTAACTCAAAAATAACAAAATTATCGTTAGCTAAAGTTATTTACTTTTGAACAGAATTTTAGGGTCACCCTATTGTGCGTTTATTTTATTTTCGTTTGATACCTAAAGAACGTCACCAGATCACTTTTAAGCTGAATATATCTTGTTTAGTAATAATATGTACATTATTTTGTTATTTTAGAGACATAAATGAAAAAAAAAAATTACATAAAATATATCGAACTGTTTGTAGATTTATATTCTATTAATGATACAGAACCACGAAAAAAAATATCCGCACTAAAGACCAAATCACCCTGTATATACAGAGTACGTACAAAATTGTGCATATGTGCGCTCAGTGGAGTCGCTAAATTCGGATCACTTTTTGCGGTGATTTTGTAGGCACGTAACATATACAACGTGTCCCAAAATTCAACGATAAGCGGGCGCCAAAAGATTGACCTGCTCATGAGCACTTAAGGAAAAATAATAAAAAAAATATACCTAAATTTTTTTTTTAGTTACAAAATAAATTTTAAAATTCTTTGAAAATTTACACCTTGTATGATATTTTGAACTACCGCAGCTACAATTTCTTAAATATGCTTAAGATTTTTTTTGTATCGGAACCTAAGTAGTACTACTATTCACCACAACTCTTAAAAACACCACAATGCCCGCAGTTTTTACACAAAAAAATATCAAAATATTTTTTTTCCCTCAAATTTTTAAAGATTTTTACTTTCAGTCTACTTTGACTCATGGTGTTGCAAAAAAAAGTATGAACACCGCTATGGCAAGTTATTTTCAAAGTTGACGCAACTAATCAAGATTTCAAAATAGTATAATACCCTAGGATAACTAGTCGCAAAAAAAAAATATGCGTACCATTTGTAAACAAGAACTAAATTTCTAAAATGTTTTTGCTCCTAGAAATCACTTTTACTTTATGCACAAAATGATGTGAGTCATACGTTGCAATTTCCTAGAATTTTAATGGAACGAACGATAACATTTAAAAATAAGAGAGAGAGAGAGAGAGAAAGATAGCGATAAGTATACGTTAGAGAGGGATAGACAGATGTTCTTTGTTGAATGACAATGATGCAGGTAAAGAAAATCCTGTTCCCAGCAAGTCAGTACGCTCTGCTCCTTTGTTTACTGCGCAACTTTCCGTATTCAATTGACGTGGCTCTCGTACTAACGACTTTTGGCTTTGCATTTTGGACTGGACTTAAGTGATCTGCAAACTGAACTGACCTGGCATTATTTTGGACTGTGCCTGTGTTTTGTGAATTGGACTTTTGGTGTATTTTGGACTGTTTAGCGTTATCATGCCGCAACCATACACGCCGATGGAATACGCTAACATGCATCTCATTTATGGAGAATGTCGGTGCAATGCTAACGCTGCTAGCAGATTGTATCGAGAAAGGTACCCAAACGCTCAAAGATATCCAGATTATCGGGTATTTATGAATGTGCATCAAGCGTTTTCGGAGGGTCGTTTGCCGTCAGCTAGAAGAAACGCTGGAAGACCTAGATCGGAATGCGATGAAGAAATTCTCAATGAAATAAACATTGATTCAACTACCTCAGTGCGTGCCATAGAAGCAGCTACGGGAATCCCAAAAAGTTCAGCACATCGAATACTAAAACGTCATCGGCTACACCCATATCATTACAGACGTGTACAAACGTTACTATCACGGGACTATCCACTGCGGATCGCATTTTGCCGAGTGATGCTTCAAAAGCATCGGGAAGATCCTCAGTTCTTGGATAAAGTACTATGGTCGGATGAAACAACCTGCAAGAAAGATGGCTATTTAAATCTTCACAACCTACACAGCTGGAGCAATGAGAATCCGCACCTGATGAGAGAAGACAAATCCCAATATCAATTTAAGGTCAACTTATGGACGGGCATTTTAAATGGAAAAGTGATTGGGCCTTTTGAATTACAAGGAAACTTAGATGGGGACAGTTATTTGAACTTTTTACAAAATGATTTGCAAGAATTACTAGAAGACGTCCCCCTAAGCGACCTTCAAAATATGTGGTATCAAAATGATGGTTGCCCAGCTCACTACGCTCGTCCTGTGAGACAATACCTAGACCACGAGTATCCGGGGCGTTGGATCGGGCGACTTGGTCCTATCCTATGGCCACCCCGATCACCCGACCTAAACCCCCTGGATTTCTTTTATTGGGGTTGTCTCAAAGACAGGATCTACGCAAAACCGATTACGACATTGGACGAGCTTCGGCAAAAAATCACTCAGGCTGCGGCACATATCAATGCTAGAAGATATGCGCGAAAAATAAAACGGTCGTTTTTAAGGCGATGTCGTGCCTGTATTAATGCCGGTGGAAAACAATTCGAACATTTACTTTAATGTTGTGTAATTAAAATAACAAACACATTTTTGGAACATAGTAAAATTTATTACTAACAACAAGAACAATTAAGAAATTTGGTTCTTGTTTACAAATGGTACGCATATTTTTTTTTGTGACTAGTTATCCTAGGGTATTATACTATTTTGAAATCTTGATTAGTTGCGTCAACTTTGAAAATAACTTGCCATAGCGGTGTTCATACTTTTTTTTGCAAGACCATGAGTCAAAGTAGACTGAAAGTAAAAATCTTTAAAAATTTGAGGGAAAAAAAATATTTTGATTTTTTTTTGTGTAAAAACTGCGGGCATTGTGGTGTTTTTAAGAGTTGTGGTGAATAGTAGTACTACTTAGGTTCCGATACAAAAAAAATCTTAAGCATATTTAAGAAATTGTAGCTGCGGTAGTTCAAAATATCATACAAGGTGTAAATTTTCAAAGAATTTTAAAATTTATTTTGTAACTAAAAAAAAAATTTAGGTATATTTTTTTTATTATTTTTCCTTAAGTGCTCATGAGCAGGTCAATCTTTTGGCGCCCGCTTATCGTTGAATTTTGGGACACGTTGTATATAGTATAAAATAAAATCAGTCAATAGTCAATATTCATTTATTTCAATTAGGCTTAGTTTACAAGCACTTTCGAAATATCAGGTATTAATATCATAAAATAACGAACACTTAATATTAAATTTACGAGGATTCCAAACTCTCTTTGGTCCGAGAAGAGTCTACAATATACTCAAAAAGGTTGTTTTTTAGTTTAGTTTAGTAATCATTGGTTTAAATAGTGTTCTGTTAGGTAATTGGACTTTCTAGATTTTTATAAAATTGTATTTAGGTATATTATGCCGTCTGGCGCTACTGGAGGAATTTAGTATATGAAACTGAATTAGTATTCACTGTATTTAGATTTAAACTGTCTTTTTTTATAATTTCCATATTTTTAAATATGACTACAAAGCCAACGTGCTTATAGTAAACGTTGCTTGTTAATATTAAACATTCAGTCTACAATATAAAGAACTTTAACTTCATCATCATCATCATTATCAGTCGACACACGTCCACTGCTGGACATAGGCCTCTTGCATGGACCTCCAAGCACAACGGTCTCGAGCCGCCAGCATCCAGCAGCTCCCTGATTGAGCTTGATATCCTCGGCCCAACTAGTGGGGGTCGACCAACACTGCGCTTTCCGGTGCGAGGTCGCCATTCCAGCATCTTGGGACTCCAACGTCCATCGGCTTTTCGAATTATACAACTTAATCTTCTTCTTCTTCGTCGTCACACTCTTGACAGAGTGGTCGTGGTCGTCATTTGGGCGCGGTGGCAAGCCTCACTATCCGTCGCCATTCCTCCCGCTGTGTGGCTCTCCTAGAACATTCGTGGAGCGATCCATGGAGAGCGGTTTTTACTTGATCAGTCCAGCGCATTGGTGACCTGCCACGTGCTCTTGTGCCCTCCACCTTTCCTTGCACCACAAGTCTCTCTATGGACGTGTCATCTTTTCTTGTAATATGACCAAAGAAAGTCAGTATGCGACATTGGACTATTGAAGAAAGACGCTGTTTGATGCTCAGTTCTTGGAGGATTGAAATGTTGGATCGGAACTGAGTCCAGGATATGCCAAGCATTCTTCTCCAGCACCACATTTCTAGAGCGTCTATCTTTTGTTTCTCGCTTTCTCTCAGAGTCCACGTCTCAGCACCATAAAGAAAGATGGGAAACACCAATGCCCGGACTAATCGCATTTTAGTGGCCTTTGTGATGTTCCTGTTTCTCCATATCCTTTTGAGTCGATCCATGGCAGATCGTGTAATAGCCATCCGTCGTTTAATCTCATCAGCGCATCCACCACTATTTGATATTAGTGCCCCGAGGTAGATATATGATTGAACAACGTCGCAATTCGCAATTTTAGTAACTTCGGGCGAATTGCCATTAGCTCGATCGATAACCATAATCTTTGTCTTGCTGCGATTTATCTTGAGACCGAAATCAAGACTAACTTGCTCCATTTTGGTCAGTAAGCATTCCATATTTTCGATGCTAGTTGCAAATAATGTGGTGTCATCTGCATAACGCAAATTGGATATTTTATAGCCTCCAATAGTAACTCCGTCTGTCCACTTTTCGAGTGATATTCTCATAATGAGTTCCGTGTAGATGTTGAACAAAAGTGGTGATAAGATGCAACCTTGACGAACTCCGGCACTAGGATGAAAATTACTCGACAACACGTCGTCTGTTCTCACCGAAGCTGTACCTTCTTCATAGAGTCTCCTAAGAAGGTGAACGAGATGTTTTGGTGTTCCCATAGCCAACAGGGTCTCCCAAAGTACTGGCCACCTTACTGAGTCGAATGCCTTTGAGAAATCAACAAAGCAAATATAGGTCGGCTTGTTGAACTCTCTGGCCTTTTCAATAATTTGGCGTACATTCAAGATCTGTTCGCGAGTACCCTTTCCTTTTACAAAACCAGCTTGCTCAGGAGCAATCTCCTTCGATAAATAAGACTTCAATCTCTCGTTTAAAATATGCAGCAGAATCTTGCTTGCGTGTGAGATCAAGGCAATTAGACGGTAGTTACTGCATATTTTGGTGGAACCTTTTTTATGTAGAGGAACAAAGACAGTGTGAGTCCATTCTTGGGGCCAAGTACCTATTTCCCAGACTTTGCTACACAGGGTATGAAATATATCAACACCATACTCTCCGGATATTTTGATGGTTTCGATCGATATAGCGTCCCTCCCTGTAGCTTTTCCGCTTTTTAGTCGTCTGATAGCGGCTCGTACTTCGTCTTTCAATATGTGTGGCTCTCTCTCTTCGTCTGTGGGTTCCGTCGAGAGATAGTTGTGTGCTTGAGGATCTTCAAATAACGACTGACAGTAGTTCTTCCAGGTCTCAGATATTGCACCTATTTCTGTATGTAATTCACCCTGTGAGTTTTCTACAGCCCAAGTTTTAGAAGAGAGGGTTTTTGTAATTGATCTTATTTTTTGATGTAGGTCGCTAGTTTCGTGTCTATTAGCGTGAACTTCAGCTTCTGCGCATAAGTTGTTCAAATAGTTATTAAGATCCCGCCTACATGCTTCCTGTATACGAGCAGACATTGAGTTTAAGTTGTTAATGTCTGTTCCCTGAGCTTTCATGTTTCTTCTTTCTTCTACAAGGGCAAGCGTTCGAGCAGTCATCCAATGTTGACGCTTGCGAGCTGATGAAGAGGACTTTGATTCTATTACCGCAGTTTTTAGCAGTTCTTTAATATGATCCCATAGATGGTCTGGGGAAGCAGATTGAGTATCTAAGTCAGTCCATTGTTGCCATTTTTGCTGGATTGCTGCCACAAACTGATGTTTGTTCGTAGGCTGTATTCTTTTTAGCTTCTCAACCCTCCTAGCAGCTTTAAGCTTAAGTTGAATTTTCGCTATCAGAAGTTGGTGATCTGATCCACAATCAGCTCCAGGAAGTGTGTGAGCATTTTTAATAAACGATTTCCACCTCGAACTAATCATAATGTAGTCGATTTGATTGCGATATTTGCCATCAGGTGAAGTCCACGTATACAGTCTTCTAGGGTGATGTTGAAAGAAACTGTTTGATATCACCAAATTGTTCTCGTCAGCAAACTGTATAAGTCTTTCTCCTCTTTCATTGCGCTGTCCTAGTCCGAATTTCCCGACGCACTGGCTAAGCTGATTAGCATGTGCTCCTATTTTTGCATTTAGGTCACCCATCATAATCAGTATTTCTCTTTTAGGGATTTTGGCTATAGTTGCTTCCAGTTCGGTATAGAACTTAATCTTAGCTTTTCGTAAATGATTCACGTTGTATCTTACAGACCAAAAGCTTTTTATTGATATGGTGTATTATCTGATCTATGCGTCGGGTTATTCAAGAGCTGGTGCTGATTTTAGCCCAAAGTTTTGCCATTCAGGGCCAGTCATTCAGTAATAGTGCCAGCTTGCTTATACGTAAACTACCAATGGTATTGTGTACAGCCATGGCACAGAATATGTATGCTGTCAATATTTAAAAACATCGTAACAAAATGGCTCTACAGTTCTATAATTACCCTGCCTTGCGTACAGAAGAAAGTATAGTAGATTGCATCTATGAAACTTTACCATTTTGTCACTCTTGTCTATTACAGTGCCGAGATTATAATCAGGCTACTGAAACATTACGCGGCCAGTTTTCCTCGCTTAGATGTGACGTCACAACGTGAAACCGCCACGTAGATTGATGACGTGGCCGGAGGCTGGGCGACAGGCCGTGGGAAGTGAGAGCGGTGCAGCTGGGGTTTGTGGCAGGGTTGCCACCTTTTAAAATATAGTACCACAAAATTTTATCACCCGGTGGCCATAACTGGAACTATCGTCGCGGAGGATGTTATTTAGCAAATATCATACTACCTATAGCTCATACCAATTACCTTTGGAATTTGTACTTGTATCGCACTTAAATTCACCAGCAAAGGTGTCTGTCGTTTTTTGAGGGAACGAGGTAAACTCACATAACGAAAATATTTAACAATATTATATATATCCTGTGTCCTTACACTACATACAACAACAAATTTAAATCGTAATACACACACGTTTTTTTTAACACAATAAAACGATTCTATAAACTAATTTGTTTATTTTTTAAAAAAATGCGTAGGGTGACTAAATTATATTTTTATCGGATTTTTAAATTTTTCCATCTTAAATCAGTCTTAAAATTAAGATTTTTTTAAAATTAATATTTAAGATTTTAATGATCCAGTTTTTGTTAAATATTACGGATTCTATTACGTACATATTAGGATAGTAATACTATTTATTACCGACACATCATTTTAAAAATTTAAATACTTTTTTTTACAAAGATATTGGTAAAATGTATAAGCCTTAAAGAACGGCTATAGAGGTAAGAACCACCATGCTGCTCAAATCCGGCTTGACGGACCTAAGGTGATATTCGTAACGTTCGACTAAGTCACTAACATTATTTATTTTCACTTATTTGTACACCGCAATAAAGAGTATATTACATAGAACACAAATATATCAATCTAGACTTATATAAAAAGCTGAAGAGTTTGTTTGTTTGTTTGATTGAACGCGCTAATCTCACGAACTACTGGTCCGGTTTGAAAAAATCTTTCAGTGTTAGATAGCCTATTTATCGAGGAAGGCTATAGGCTATCTATTATCCCCGTAGGTACTCTTAAGGGAACGGGAACCACGCGGGTGAAACCTCGCGACGTCAGCTAGTAAGTAATATACAAAGATGGCCTTATCGCTTAGTAGCGATGTCTACCAGGCAGATGTTGATGATAATATCCTGGAAAGATGGCTTGACGTGGTCTACATTTAGGTATATTACTGGCTTAGAGACAACCCTATATCGTTTACCATTTAAAGGCCCGTCTTTGAAGTTTAATGTAAGCTTTATCTCTAAAATAAATATTTTGTATAGATAATGCTGTACAGATTAATTAATTATTCAAAAATAGTTCGTCTATTTACCAGCAACGGAACCGAAATAAATACTGGTCACTTTTACTTTTGTAAAATATTTTTTATTTATTTTTTATTTTGGAAATGGCACAGAATTAGTTACACTTGCGATAGAATCCGTGATATATATTATATTATATGAATATACCTATTCTTTGAAAAACATCCATACATTTTTCTTAAGGAATTTTCAATATACTGGAAATAATATTATTATCCATTTGCACTGAAGTCGATGGTTTTTAGTTTTATATTCTTTCAAAAATAATTTTTAAAGAATATAAATCTTAGGCAATTAAAATTTTAAACAACAAATTAAGATGAATAAACCCTAAAATTATTACAAAATTCTGTTCTACTAATATTATAAATCCTATCCTACATACTACAAATATTATAAACGCGAATGTTAGTATGGCTGTATGTTTGAATGTTTGTTACGCCGCATCTACTGAATCGATTTGGCTGAAATTTTGAATAGAAATAGACTTTAGATTAACACATAGGCTTCTTCTCATCTTGAAAAAATCCATGGTTCCCGATGGATTTGTAAAAAACTAAATTTTACGCAGACGAACTAGCGGGCGTCCGCTAGTAATTAATAAACCTAACGTTTAGGCTATATTTAAATAGATTTTATTCTATCGATTAACAAAAGTTGTAAATATAGGTAAAAATTGTGGAGCCTTAAGGGAAGTGATTTTGTTAAAAATAATCACAATATTATCCACTGTAATAATGATTAATGAATGAGTGATCTTGAAGATAAATTTTCAAGATCACTCCACTCATTCACTCAAATAGGCTATTTTTAATCTTGAATAAAAATATCATATGTAATCTTTGTACGTATGTTAAAAGTAAGGTATATTTTTTAACCGACTTCAAAAAAAGGAGGAGGTTCTCAATTCGTATGTTTTGCTTTTTTTTTTAATTGTTAAAAAGAATTTTATTCTTTACAAGTCAGCCCTTGACAATCTCAGTTGGTAGTAAATGTGATGGTGCAATCTAAGATGGAAGCGGGCTATTTTTTTAGGCGTAGGAAGATAATCGTATACCGTCGTACCGGAACCCTAAATTGCTTGATGGTATGTCTTTGCCGGTAGGGTGGTAACTAACCACAGTCGAAGCTGTCCACCAGCCAGACCTGGATCATTTAAGAAAACCTCAATCGGCCCAGCCAGGGATAGAACCCAGGACCTCCGTCTTGTAAATCCATCGCGCATACATCTGCGCCACGGAGGCAGTTTACCTAACTTGATGTAAATATACCTTCGTACTGTAATATGGTACTCGTATTTTCAACAAAAAAATACAAAGGATGTTTCTCAAACCAGTCCTTTGAGTCCATGCCTGCCTAACCGAGATTTAAGTATGTAATTGGTAGGAAAACAAAGACATAATAACATTTAACTTTGCGTGACTGCATAGACACCCAAAAAGGTTCATGTTGTAGGCGTCACTTAAAAAGAGCGCTCAAAATTAACATTTCTACGCCATACAAGTGCCTGCGTAGTTTGCGCCTTTGTAGTTTTGGATCGTGAGATCTCTCTGATTGTTGATGGTATTCAGACAGCACGGCAAGCAGTCCTAGTAATATCGGAAGAAGATATATAATCGGAAGGGGATTGTTGGGGCGTTGGAACAGCGTTGTGGACGTAAACTCTAAATCCTCATTTCTATAAGGAGGGAGACCTGGACTAGTAGTGGGCCATTAGAAACGCTGTCAATGATGACGAGTGGCAAACAACGCCTAACTGTATAGTATGCGCCAAACTTCGAGTCCGCTCTGAAAACAATATACGGCGCAGTGTGAAATCGTAATATCCCTAAGGAGTTAAAATAACTGCGCAGATTGGTGTATTGCATCGTTAGAGTTACAAAAAGTTTACAACGTTACCTACAAATACAATGTTATAAATAGCCTGTCAACGTCACGAGATATACCATTTATTAAACTGTGCCTTTAGCCATCTGGCATATCGATTCTGAGTCTACAATCGCACACGCTTCGAAAATGAAAAAATGTTTGGAAATGACATTCATTATCGATAGGTCACGTGATCAAGATATCGATCGGACCTGTCATTACCATACATTTTTTTTAATTTAATGTTTTCGAAGCGTTAGCGTTTGTAGAAACTGGTTTTAATTCAGTTTACAACAAACCCAAGACAGCGTTCGTTTTACGTGGCACCAACTATAAGTAGGTCGAATGATTGGCAATATCATCGACGGGGTTCGAATGTGGACACACGCAGCTTTTGCGATAAGCTTAGCTGGATTTATCGTACATCCGTCTATTTCAGGGAGCTTTGATACCAATAATTGAGGTCGAACTGTCTACGTGGAAGGGCGCTATCTGAAACAATCTATACCAATATTATAAAGATGAAGAGTTTATTTGTTTGAACGCGCTAATCTCAGGAACTACTGGTCCGATTTGAAAAATTATTTCAGTGTTAGATAGCCCATTTATCGAGGAAGGCTATAGACTATATTTTATTCCCGTATTCCTACGGGAACGGGAACCAGGCGGGTGAAACCGCGCGGCGTCTACTAGTAATTTTATATACCTACCTACTTAATGTTTTTTTTTTATTAATATTTTATATAATACATAATGAAAATAATTCTGACCATAGTGCTACATGAATTACAGTTTTCTTGTGCATTCATATTTTAATAAACAACAATAAAAACATTATTAGCGGGTAGTAAAACATATTAATCATTGTGTGAATGTAGTGTTGCTGCGATGTGGCTTGATCACAGAACAGACAATGCTAAAAGCTAACGCTGTGGTCTTGATTCTAAAGTATCAATGTGCTATATAAGTTGTCCCAAAAAGTAATCTTTCAGTTTCGTTCATGTATAACTCGTGCGCAACAACTTGACAACTGTCTAACAAACACAGTACAAACATCATTCGAGCCAGGTGTCAAGGCAATCCGCACGAGCTGTAGGTACGTTGGTAAAGGAATTCGTATTATTTAAAATATTTTTGACCGTGTCCGGAATATCTTTAAAAATTATTGGAACAAAAATTTAATTTCAGCTTTCTCTTACCATTAACTAAATTTAAAAAGAATATATTTTGTCTTTCTTTAAATACTAGCTGACTCCACGCGGGTTTACCCGCATGGATCCCAATCCCATGGGAATATGGGGATAAAATATGAAATTCTAAATTTTAAATTCAAAATTCAGTTATTTCAATTAGGCTTAGTTTACAAGCACTTTTGAAATGTCAGGATTATGACATAATATAATTTAATCTAATGGTGGTAATAATAGTCGAAAACTTAAAATTAAAGTTACGAGGGTTCCAAACGCGCCTTGGTCCGAGAAGAGCCCACAACAAACTCAGCCTATGTTACCCGCAATTTTTCGAATTCTTTCACTTTCTTATAATACGTCCGTTAAGGCGTTTTAGCCTATCCGTAACGAGGAAGTAAACAAAATAATCAAATATTTATGATATCAGTTTAGTAATGATCGATACTAAGGACATAATGCGTGTAAAATAAATTACAGGTAGGTAAGTAGGTATCCACTTGGATAATTCAACCTTTGTAATGTAGGTAAGGTACAAGCTACTTTACCAAAGGAAATGACCGTAGTATATTTTGGGATAATAGGGTCAGAAATATTACTATATAACCGAATTTACTTCGTGTGAAGCGATAGGGGACGTCATTAATTTGGCCTAATCTTAATTATAAGTCAACAGATTTAGTCGATGTTAGTGAGCACATAATCTATAGGTTGTGTTGAACGTATTAATAACAAGAATTAAGTTTACTTAATAATACGAGTTGTTAATAACACGAGATTAGGTTTGTCTTTAGAGAACTATTGATTAATTAGGATAATATCCTACCCAACTAATACATCATTTGTAATGTAAGAGCGAAGAGCCCGAGTAGTGTTTAAGACGAACTGCACTACGTGGAAATTAGTACCTACGAAAATAAAAAAAAAAATTACACTATGTACGTCTTATTATCTATTTGTATTTATGTAAGAGCAGTTATAGCGCAGTGGGTAAGACCTCTACCTTTAATTCGGAAAAAGTAGGTTCGAATCCGGTCCGGGTCATGCACATCCAACTTTTCAGTTATGAGCATTTTAAGAAATTAATCATCAGTGTCTCAAACGGTGATGGTAAACCATCGTGAGAAAACCGCATACACGAGAATTTTCTTTTCTACGTGTGTGAAGTCTGCCAATCTATTGGCATGGATATGCCAATAGATTGGCAGATCCTAACCTAACCTAACCTAACCTCTCTCATGATTTTCCGGGATGAAAATATCTATTTCCATTCCAAATTTTAGCCAAATCGGTTCAGTAATTGCGGCGTTAAAGAGTAACAAACATCCAAACAAACTTCCATACAAACGTCCAAACTAACTTTCGCGTTTAATATTAGTAGGATAGTGGCTATTATTTAGTGCTTAAAATTTTTTTTGTAATCGTAAAATTAATATATTTTTTTTTATTGCATAATTAGCTTTAAATTCGGCTGTATTAATTGACTTAACTCTCTACGTCACAAAACGTTAAACTGGGAGAAAATGTTTCGGCTAAATCGGGTAATGGTAAATGTACTAGCTTCAGCTTGTCATGGGCAGCGGTCGATACGAACGGTGAATATTGCTTAATGAATCTCACGGCAGTAGCGACGCTCGTGAGCGGTACAAATAAACGATGAGATGAAACTAGGTATTCATGTTTGCCACAGTATCGTAATAATCGTAGATATAACTAACAGCAGGAAAATTTTTATGACGCAGTTGAAAATCTTTGTAACCGAGTGGCTCCAGCTACGATTTTCAGCCGGTCTATTCAATACTTTGGTCTTTATTATCCACCTATTAAAATAAACATGAAATCAATTGACAAAATTGTCATCTACATACTATATGATATCCACCAGTAAGTACAGGATGACATTTGTTACATAGAATCTCAATTGTTTTTGCCTGCTTTGGTGATTTTTTTTCATTTAGAGCCTCAATAGCTAAACGGTAAAGGGGACTCATCACGAAGGGGTGGTGGTTCGATCCCCGCCCCGTTGGACTATTGTTGTACCCACTCCTAATACAGTCTTTCCCGACTAGTGGGGAATGGGAATATTGGTCATATTAAAAAAAAAGATATGGCAAATATTCTTTTTTTAAAAAAAGAAAAAGAAATTTCGTGTATTTCAACTAGCATAGTCAGAGATACTGAATTAGCCTGCTGGTCAGGTCAAAATTGGATTACGGACCCAGGACGTTACATGCGTTGACAACCTCTTTGGCGTAGTTGGTAGTGCTGTTTTCAACGGAGAGGTCCTGGGTTCCACTCACACGGGTCTGTTTAGGATTTAATATTTTTTTTAATGGCTCTAGTTTAGTCTGGTGGAGGGCCTCGAGCCTACGGGCTTTAAGACGTACCGCCAAGCGATATAGCGTTCCGGCACGTATTGCATCGTACCGGATCCTATGGAGGTATGTGTCAAATAAACTCGTACCTCCAAGTAAACCAGCTTTCGTCTAGACTGCATCGTAACTTAAAATCAGGTGAGACCGTAATCAAGGGCTAACTAGCTAACTAGTCATACAATAAAAAAAAATGATTTTAGCTAGACAAGTAGAAGATAACTAGTCTATCACATCTGTACTAATATTATAAAGCTGAAGAGTTTGTTTGTTTGAACGCGCTAATCTCAGGAACTACTGGTCCGATTTGAAAAATTCTTTCAGTGTTAGATAGCCCATTTATCGAGGAAGGCTATAGGCTATATATTATCCCCGTAATACTACGGGAACAAAACCACGCGGGTAAAACGCTAGTATTACATAACATTAGAACAATTTCGCTTAACTTCGGACCGCTGAAATAACTCACTCGAAGTCGCGTAGGCTCTATATTCACGCTGTGAGCGTAACATGGCATCTCTGATTGAAGAATGGGTATGCGAGCGAAATGCTTTAGCCACTGGTTCTTTACGAATACAGTCTTTGCACGCTACTTTGGTTGCGCTAATTTACTCGTGTTCAATAAAGAATATAGAAATACACCATGAAAAAAACTATTTTTTGAATATAAACTACTAGCGGACGCCGGCGACTACGTCCGCCCTAAGACCTCTTTAATCCGGCCCTATCGCAAAATCAGTTCTTAGTGGATACCTACTAACTATAAACTACTATTCTACCAAATTTCAGCTTTGTACATCCAGCGGTTTTTGAGATTTCGTGATGACGTGACTACTTACTCGTACATTAATTCGCATTTATATATTAAGATTACAATCATGTAATAATAATCAGTGGCGTGCACTTCATAGATGTAAAAATGCACTGCATATCTTGAGGACTCAATTTAAGCCTGTATAAGAGAAGGAATTTTCCATTTTGTATGATTCATAAATATTGTGCCTACATAGTTGAAAGGCTTGCACACCACTGGTAATGATGTATATTCGTAATGCGAAATACAGTGGCGTGACTATACCATAGGCCTGTGGTGAATTTTTTTTATAGGACCCAGATATGATCATGTTTTTTTTTTATCCTAGGGCCTATAGCCATTTGGCACAGGGATTCTCTTTCTACGAGTACTAACACTAGCACTCTGAAAATTAAAAAAAATGTATCAGAATGACATTCCCTATCAACAAGTCACGTGATCAAGTTGTCGATCGGATCTGTGATTCTCATATATTTTGTTAGTTTTCTAAGCGTTAGGGTTTGTAGAAAGAGAAACGACTTGTCACATGCCTAAGGCCCCACATTACTTCTGAACTCTCGGACTCGCGGGTTGGTGAGTCTTGGGCCCGTTGCATGTCACCTGCCCTGCCATCCCTATAGTTACGCTACTGGTGTAATATGAGCCTGCCTACCTAAGTAGATTACTAATACAAGAGACCATGTATTGCGGAACTATAGAGGACAAACGTACCAACATTTATTTATATTAACATTAACAGGGAAGCCTCTTCTATCTGAGACCTTATCTAATACACGTACCATCAGGTGCAATCATGGTCAACTGGGAGCCTTTCCATAATAAATAAAAAAACAGGACAGGTGCGAGTGTGATTCGTTTACTGAGGGTCCCGTACAAATCATTCTTCGTCATGAAAAAAAATCTGTTTAAGTTAACGACTTCACCCTTTCCAAAATTTGGACCGCCGTTCCTTGCTGATAGACTCTCTGGACTCTCTTGTACTAAGGTTTTTACACATACACTCCCCCCCTCATCTGTACGTATCCAAGATAAAGGTTCTTGACAGACATAAAGTGATTATTTAAATACGGAACCCTAAAAAATGAAACAAATAAACGCTCGCATTCGTACAAACCTCTATTTCACCGCTGTAAACGCAACATGGCGTATCTGATTGAGGGATGGCTGCCTTCTACCGCGTGTATCGCTTGATTTATATAACTTTATATTTATTGGACGTTCTATAATTCAATAATATATTATTTTTGTTTGTTATATCCAATTATAATAAATAAAACGCGATATCTTGCAACTTTGCTAGCATACAGTTTTTTGTAAAGTTGTATGACTTTATACGTTTAATTATTCATTTTCCCCTATCATTAGGTAGATATTCATTTGATTTCCTGGTCTCGAAAAAAGTCAACTGATAGTTTTTTTCAAAAGCCCAGCTAAGAATTTCTCAAGAAAGCTTATTGAAGTATCGTAGATTTGCTATATGTACATAATTATAGCAAATCTACATATAGATACTTATATTAATGTATTTAATGTATGTAATTAATGTATTATATTAATGATTGATACTTATATTAATGTAGTCCACAATTTTTGAAAAATGATTTAATTGCATACGTTGATTTGCAAATAAATCAAGAGTACATTAAAAAAAAACTGTAGATATGTATAATATACGTAAATTGAGCTACATTCTCTACCAATCACCTTGAATTACTTATAAAACCACTCATACTGACAATGAGACAGAAACATTATAATTATGTTTTAAATAGTAAATAAAATATATAAATATATTATTATTTTTTTCCCATAAATAAACTTAAATGGTCAACAATTCTTAGTAGTGTCTCGGTAGTACTACCTTTTCTTGTTATAAATTCTGTGGTAATACGTAATATCGAAACGAGGGCCAAAGGATTCACTGAGTTAATAAATGCGTCACCACGTCTTTCCGTTGATTTACGTTTAGTATTCAGCAGTATAATTAATGGTTTTAATGTGCAGATTAACACGATTTCTTTAAGGATTCGCTCTTATAGATAAAAATATCTGATGTCCGCGACTTTTCCCGCTTAGAAATTATCTGTTTTAGACGAAAGTTCCCAGATAACTCGACTTTTCCGACAGTTTTAACAATTATCGTCATATTTCAACCATTTTACCCAAGACCTGGACAATTTATATCCTACCTTAATATTTTTCTGGAATAATTCTATCTATTGGTGAAAAACAGACATTGTTTTATATTTCGTGGATAGTTACCACCCTACGGGCAAATATGTACCGCCAAGCATTTAGCGTTCTGGTACGATGTCGTGTAGAAACCGAAAGGTGTGTGGATTTTCATCCAACTCCTAATAAGTTAGCCCGTTTCCGTCTTAGATTGCCTAACACTTATCATCAGGTGAGAATGTAGTCAAGGGCTAACTGATAAGGAATAAAAAGAATGTATGGATAAAAAGTAACTAGTAATTCTTTACATTTCCCATACCTATATGAGGAAAATGCGTTTCCATTCATGTGTCAAACAGCGGACACGAAATGATTCATGGTTATCATGTTAACCAATGGATGATAGAACGGAACCCATTTGTTGTTCATTGTAAGCTTTTCTAAGTCCATTGTACGACCAAATCTGCTGGCCTATTCACTATTTTGGTCTTTATTATAAACCTATTAAAATAAACAACAAATCAATTGACAAAATGACATTTACCTACTGTGTGATATCCACAAGTAAGATCCGGATGACATTTTTACATAATAATCTCAATTTCGTATATGTCAACTAGCGTACGTCCAAGATAGTGAATAAGCCTGCTGTGTCATTTTTATATCGCCTGTACATCAAATAAAATGTCCATTATTTTACGTTTGACGTTTAATCGAATCAATAGAGCAGGGTTCACCAATTAATTTTTGCTCAGGGTTCATTTTTAGAAATTTTTAACCGACTTCCAAAAAGGAGGAGGTTGTACGTTCGGCTGTATGTATGTTTTTTTTTTTACCTTCACGGTCCATACATTTTATAAAAAAAAATAATAAGTAATCACAGAAAAGCAAGGTAATTTTAAAGGGAAAAAATTTTGATTTAAAAAAATTTCAAAAATAAAGCCATTTATTTACGTATCAATGAGAAAAGTGACTTTTTTGTATCTGTCAGAAGTTTTTTACTTTACTTTACTCTAAAATACTATTCTATATTGACTAATGTGCTGCGAAAAAGGCTCTTTGAAGTAGATGAGGTGACACAATAATACATCTAATTGCATAATACCAGTCAAATATAAGTTTTGAATTATTTTTACGGGAACTTAAACAAATGAATTAACTAAAAAATTTAAATAAAAAAAATTCAACTGACTCCCAACTCTAAAATAACCTAAACTAAAAAGCAAAAAATAACATCTTACCTATGTGCTACCTTCTGATCAGTTTGAAGGCCGCGCCAAGCCAGTGATGATAAATTACAAAATTTCTGTGGTTCTTTCTGAAACGGCTTAAATTAAAACATGACACTGGATTGGCACCGCCTTCAAACTGATCAGAAGGTAGCACATAGGTAAGATGTTATTTTTTGCTTTTTAGTTTAAGTTATTTTAGAGTTGGAAGTCGCTTGAATTTTTTTTTATTAAAATTTTAATTTTTTAATTTTTAGTGTTAGCATACCTATTGAGTGTAAACAAAAATTAATAAGCAATTAGCTAAAACATTATTTTCTTATGATAAGTACCTAAATCCTACAATCCCAATTTTAAAAATACTACCTAAACTCATATACAAAATTTCACTCCCCCTTTATCCACACGTAAAATTAATATCCAGAAAAACGTGAAAGATATCATAACTAATAGAAATGGTCTTAACTCTCCTCTGTCTTTATCACCTATCTCCAGACTTTCATAAAATCATAGTGGTTTTAAATAACTTATGGGAACACTAATAAACGCACTAGTCGTCTTTACGATTTTTGAAAGTTCTCCTCGATTTCTCCAAGATGCCATCATCAGATCCTGACATGAAAAAATTGGGACCACTCTGGAATCAAACCCTTCAAAACAAAAAAAGAATTTTCAAAATCTTTATTGTACCTGTACCTAATTAAAACGTAAAACGTTGTATTGTACCTAGTTAAGACGTAGACGGTTAGTTGCTTAGGTAACAAATAGCCCCGTATTCCCCTATTACAATATAAGTCAGAATTCCTAGCAATAGAAATCTTTTACAAATTCAAATATCAAAGCTTTTGCTTGACTTGCAAAAGCGGTTAGTAACTTGTCGGTTTTTCAATACCGAAAGTGAAAAATCCGAACAATGGTTTCCAGAATAGATTGTTTTGTCCTTTGAAACGTTGAAAGCCACAGGACGTAATGATTTAGCTCTGGCTTTGATATATTTTTTTAAATCGTTATAAGCAGAGCGAAGTTTTTATAGAGAATCATTATCATCATTATACTCAATTACATAATTATCACAATAACATTATATAATCGTAAAATTATATAACATCATAATTACTTTAAGGGTCAGACTGAGTACTTATTTCAAATTAACATTTCTTATTCTTATTCATTTCTTATTATCATTAGGTACCTACATAGAAGGTAGGTACATCACTTATCATCAGGTGAGATTGTAGACACGGGCTATCTTGTAAAGAATAAAAAAAATACTATTAAATGAAGTCGCTTCCGCTGTACGTTCGCATAGAACTTTTCAACGAATTTTAATGCAACTTTCTGCGACAGATGGAGTTATTCAAGAGAAAAGTCTATATGTATAAAAAGTATATACATATTATAGTACAGAAAAAAATATATATAGCGGAGGTACAGCTGCTGCCGGGCCGTACATTTCGTCACGATTAGCAGCGGTCGGCGGGCGCGGAATGAGCTTTAAAGGAGATGCCCAGGATCAGTCATTGTAGCTTGTACATTAGCGGAAATAAAAGAAGGTATATTTTTTAATTAGTTTTGATTATACAAATCTACGAATTTAGTTTAATTCTTTCGAAATAATATTCATAATCTCTCTAGAAATGCAACAAAATTAAGGGCAAAATAATGGCGGATAGATGACGTTTTCAATGCATTAATCGATTTGACGTTTGCTGTCAATTGTCATGTCATAGTTGCTATGGGCGCCATCTTGATCTTGATCTTGATCTTGATCTCAAAAACTTGGGTTTTTATTTTTTTTTCTTTTTATTTAGTAAGATTTATTTATCCACTTCAATAAATTTTAATAAAATGCTCGTATTTTTTAAATTTTAATGATACGGGGTACAAGTGGACCTTAAATATACCATCTCCTTTATCCTAATGCAAACTAATCATGCTATTAGTATCTACATAGCACCCGTACAAAGCAGGGGCGTGTGCAGTTTTTAATAAAACGAATGTAATATAGGATCAGAGGTCAGACCTATTAACTTACTTCCAAATCCTCTCCGCTAGTAAATTATCAGCTTTTTTGCGCATGCAGCGGATACTGGGTGGGATTATAGAATGATTTATCTTAACCCAAGCTGATAAATAAGGATGCTGTATTATCTTCGACACATTAATGAATTTTGCTGCGTCCGCCCTTAGACCTCCTGGATCCGGCCCTGTCGCAAAATCCGTTCTTAGCGGACGTCTACTAACTAACTACTATAGTCCACAACTTTAGGTTTTTTACACAACAATAATACTACTCAAAAAGGTTCTTTTAAGCGACACTTTTCGTTTCGATTCACATACATTTTATTTTTAATAATAAGCTTTACGGCTCTGGGTTCTAGCCCTTTTGAGTCCGGATTCACATACAACAAATTAATTATCACGGACCAATTATAGAAAGACCTGCCCCGCAAGAGGTTACCTCTCTGTCAAACAACCAACGATCTAACGCGTTATCGATTGTATCGATATTTCATTGTTGTAATCGTTTTCGTCGTCTAAAAAGCTCCCTAATAATTCCGGTTTGTGTAGTAAGTAGTCAGTCAGTCAATGGCATGAAAAACGGTCAACAACTTCTAATTCACTAAAAGATGACGTGACGTTTAATTTGAAAATATTTCTATTTTATTTTTGTTATTCTTTACATGGTAGCCCTTGATTTCAGTCTCACTCAGTAACTGATGTTCAGTCAGTAACTGATGATGCAATCTAAGATCGAAGCGGGCTAACTTGTTAGGAGGAGGATGAAAATCCACACCCCTTTCAGTTTCTACACGACATCGTACCGGAACGCTAAATCGCTTGTCGGTACGCCTTCACGGTCGAAGCCTTCTACCAGCCAGACCTGAACCAATTAAGAAAAACTTAATCGGCCCAGCCGGGAATCCAACCCAGGACCTCCGTCTTGTAAATCCACCGCGCATACCACTGCGCCACGGAGGTCGTCAAAAACATAATTATAATTAATAATAAATTAAAACAATATATAAAAGAAAAAACGATTCTATTCTTCTAACGAACGAACGAACAGCAAAACATTGATCCATTAATTGAATATTCTGTGTACAGATTATAATTATTATTTATTCTTGTTAAATTTTTTCGATGTGTGAGTTTACCTCGTCCCCCTCTAAAAACGACAGACAATTTTGTTGCTGCATTTGGGTGCGATGCATTTCCATGTCTAATTCCTCTATGTTAATTAAATAGAGTTTGCAGAAACACAACACAAACGACATAAAAAGAACCTTAAATACCCCAAGCAGACATGAGTCACAAACCATTTTGAAAAACAAAGATTGAGTTTTATGGGTATTAATATGCATTTATAAAATTAAATAAGAGCTTTAATTAATTTTATAAATCGTATTATCGTATTATCATATCAAAAGAAGAAAGAAGTTGTAATTCAAATTATGTTTTCTTTTATTATAATATGAATAAAATATTTTCATTTATTGCAGAATTACCTTAAACTATGATTGTAGGGTGGATATAAGAAAACGCCAATCCGTGATAACAGAGTATATTGTTCAGTATGCACAGATACACAGTTACATAAAGTACAAGGTAACAAATCACTTTCCTACGTCCCTACTGAAGCATCGGAGACGACTGCAGTGGCTATCTATCTCCTAGCTTATAGTGAGTGACGAAATCTAGCTAAAGCCTATGTTCCTAGTTGTAGGCGCGAGAGCAGACTGCAGCGGCTATCGTACTCTGTTGCCTTTACTTCGACTATACTGGCAACTGCAGAGAGCTATCTACCAGTACGGCCGCTAACTGGCTACTGCCTTCCGCGGCTCAGTGCGCCCGCTTATATAGGATGTCGTCCCATTGTTTCCTTTATGACGCGTAGCGGGGACGGTGCGAGTGAAACAGATAGTTAGTGTGCGAGCGGGAAAGTATTCGAGGCCGCAACGCCGTGCGCTTGCTACAATCTCCCCCTCTGGTACTCGTGGACGTCCCGTGAGAGTACCAGCCTAAGATGCATGGTCTTTCCTCGGTCTGCCTCGTCGTCGTATTGGTATAATAGGTGCAGGTGTTTCATCTTTTCGCTTCTCAAATTTTGTAATTGCAGATGTATGGTATCTTCCTATGGCTTTGTCAGGTTCATCTATTTTAGCAACTTCATATACGCAACTACCATGCTTTTTAGTTATAACATATGGACCGTCACGTCGCGGTGCAAACTTAGCCGAGAACTGTTTATCTTGGCTGCTTATTGGATGTGTCTCTACTAATACTAAGTCTCCCGTTTCGTAACCAGGATCTGGTCGTCGCTTTTGGTTTGCTCTTTGTCTATTTTTGTCTTGCATGTCTTCTACATTTGCTTTAGTTGGAGCCAAATCGTTAGCTAAGTTTCTTAGATATGGTGTGATATCTGGAATGAACTTTTCAGATTGTACTATATCACTGAAATTATGTGTGATTTCATATGGAGTTCTCATTTCTCTTCCAAATGTCAAATGACCTGCTGTAAAACCTGTACTTTGATTGTATGCAGAATTCATTGAAAATCTTATAGCTGGCAATGTTTCTGGCCATCTAATATGTTTGTTTTGTACCATTATTGCAATCTGGGTTTTCATATCCCTGTTTTTTCGTTCCACAATATTGGGTTCTGGATGGTATACCGGAGTAAGAATCTGTTGTATACCAAGGCAATATGTTGATTGCTGCATTACAGCTGATATGAACTGAGTTCCGTTATCACTTGTGATTCTTCTTGGAAGGCCATAATGCAGGAAGACTTCGTTAAGTAAAGTTAGAGCACATTGTTGAGCCGTTGCTTCTTTTTCAGTTACCGTGTAGTTACACTCAGCCGGTGTAAGAAGGCGGCTAGCATATTGGATTGGATGTTCTTCAGATCCCTCCCCCTGGACTAAAGCTGCTCCGATAGCGTAATTGCTTGCGTCTGTTTTGATTATAAAAGGTGATTCATAATCCGCTTGTTTTAGTATAGGTGCCGTAGTTAGTAAACGTTTTAATGACTCATAAGATTTTTGTTCGTCGTCACACCATTGCCATTTAACTTTCTTTTTTGTTAAATTTGTTAATGGTCTTGCAATTTCTGCAAAATTTTGTATAAATCGTCTATACCACGATGCTGTTTGCAGAAAAGATATTAATTGTTTAAGATTTCTTGGTTCTGGCCTGTGTGCTATTGCTGATATTTTATCCACGTCTGTTTTTATACCTTCAGGTACTATGAGATGTCATAAGTATTTGATTTTAGAACACTCAAATTGACATTTCTTTCTATGAGCTCTTAGATTGAAGTCTCTTAGTTTTGCGAAGACTTCATTAAGATTAATTAAATGCTGATAGAATGTTTCTGATCTAATTATTAAATCGTCTAAGCAGCACAAAACACATTGGGCCTTTAAGCCGTGAACTAATTCTTCTACTTTGAGATGGTCTCGTTCGCCGTTGAAGCGCAGCATACATCTCGTAAAGTTTTTATTCGTCGTAGATGTTGGAATCCGATTCAATAATTCGTTGAACTGTTCTTCTGTTAAATACACGGGTGAAGTAGTCTTCTTCATTTCTACCTTCTCGTCTTCTGACATACTCGTTTCGGTGTTGTGGATTATTCAGTTGGGCGCCAAATTGTAGGGTGGATATAAGAAAACGCCAATCCGTGATAACAGAGTATATTGTTCAGTATGCACAGATACACAGTTACATAAAGTACAAGGTAACAAATCACTTTCCTACGTCCCTACTGAAGCATCGGAGACGACTGCAGTGGCTATCTATCTCCTAGCTTATAGTGAGTGACGAAATCTAGCTAAAGCCTATGTTCCTAGTTGTAGGCGCGAGAGCAGACTGCAGCGGCTATCGTACTCTGTTGCCTTTACTTCGACTATACTGGCGACTGCAGAGAGCTATCTACGGCCGCTAACTGGCTACTGCCTTCCGCGACCGGGTCTTCCTCGGTAACCCTCACGGGTCACGGGGTAACAGTGATCGGGGCGTTGGCCCCTCTCTGTGGAGTTCAACGCCGCCTGCAACGACAGGCGGGGCGCTGGGTGGGGCCTATTTAGGTCCGTGGTGTCTAATCCGGGTTCGTCAGATCCGGTGATACCACGCCGTGTTGCGATCGAGCCCGCGGATGTCGCGGGCGATCCGCGGAACAGCGGCGGGGGGGAGTAAATCCTGATGATTCTTCGCCCACTGCTCAGCGAGGTCGAGCTCGTCGGAGAAACTCCGACTAGCGCCCATCAGCCAGCAGTGAGGAAGTGGTCGTGTCCGGTGTGTTCAGGAGATCAGGTCTCGTGGCAATCCTCGTGAGTCCGGCGGTCGCCGATGGTATGGCGCGATGCCTCGTAGGTGCTGGGATCGCGCTCCGTCAGCGCGAGCGAACATTGAGATACTCAGGCGGCGAACATGGTCATCTAGGCTTTCCATTTGTAGGTCCCTGGAGATCACCTCGTTCCGTACGAAACGTGGGGCAGAGATAATTGTGCGGAGAGTCAGCGATTGTTGTGCCTGCAGCGTTTTGCGGCCTGACTCGCTAACCAAAGCGTACCACGCCGGGGCTGCGTAAGTGAGGCGCGTGCGGATGTACGCCTTGTAGACGCCCAGTTTCGCACGGAGCGGCAGGTGAGACGCCAGCACAGGATATAGAAGGGACCGTGCGGCGCGAGTCTGCGCGACCACGTTCTTCACGTGAGGTCTCATGGAGAGTCTCCTGTCTATGGTTACCCCGAGGTATTTAGCCGTCGGGGACCACGTGACAGTCTCTCCTTTTAGCGACACCGGGGGCGGTGGGTTTCTAGACCGCCCAATGTAGATCGCCTGAGTCTTCGCCACGTTGACCTTGAGTCTCCAGGTCTCCAGCCAATGGGGAAGTGCGTCCAGTGCGCGCTGCATTTTAACCGCCGCGTGTGGGCCCGACAGCGATGTGGTGATAATTGCAGCGTCGTCGGCGTACAGCGCGAGCATGGCGCCGTTCGCAACTGGGATGTCGTCCGTGTATCTGCTGTAGCAGACGGGTGACAAGCAGCTTCCCTGGGGCACACCGGCACGGATGGGTCGTTCCGTGGACAGGGCGTCTTCAACCGCCACTTGAAAACGTCTGTCTTGTAGAAAGCTGTTCACAGTCTTAACTACTCGGCGTGGAGTAGTAGACGTGGACAGTTTGTATACCAGTCCGGTGTGCCAGACGCGATCAAACGCTTTCTCCATGTCAAGGAATACTGCAATGGAGTGTTCTCGCTTGTTGTGGGCGGCAGCGAGGTGGTGCAGTACCCTCGTCGCTTGAAGCGTAGTGGAGTGTTCGGCGCGGAAACCAAACTGTTCGTCGCGTGGCTGTAGATGGGGCATGATGTGCAGCAGAAGCAACTTCTCGAAGATCTTCGAGGTGGTTGATAGCAACGTGATAGGACGATAGCTCTCCGGCAGCAGTATATTCTTCCCCTGCTTGGGGAGAAGGATGACTCGGCCGAGCTTCCACGCTGAGGGGAAGTACCCAGTGCGGAGGATTCCGTTGAAGAGCCGCGTCAGCGTCGCGATTGCTCGCGGGGGAAGGTGTCGCAGGGCTTCGTTGGTGACTCGATCGGGGCCAGGTGCTTTGCGCAGTTTAGTTCGTCGAATCATCCTTTGGACTTGTCCTGGGGAGAAAACGACGGGGTCCTCTGTCGGTGCTATCGGTGCCTCGAAGTATGTCTTCAAGTGTAGCTCAATGGTTTCTTCGTGCTGCATATCGGTGGTAAGATTCGGTTGGAATTGCGTCTCTAGATGGTTTGCGAAGATCTCCGCTCGGTCCTCGGCTCGATAACGGGGGGTTCCATCAGGTGCCAAGAGGGGCCTAATCGGAGCGCGTTTCCCTGAGAGGCGGCGACAGAGGCGGTGTATGCCGGACCAGTCGTCGCTAGCTTGCTCAATGGTCACGTACCAAGACTCGGTAGCGTCGGTTTCGAGCGCTTCCGAGATCTTAGCCGCCAGAGCGTTAAGCTGTGACCTCATGATCGGGCATCGTCGGGTTTGCCATTTCCTGCGCAGTTTCCTTTTCTCCTCTATCATCGCCTGAAGATAGGGCCGGAGTTGGGGTGGTCTACGGGAGGGCTCAGCGTCGAGTCTCGATTCTCGGAGCGCAGTGGACAAGGATGTGCTGAAGTCCGATGCGAGCCGGTCGACGTCTGTTGAAGTCTCTACTCTGTAGGACGGCGAATGTTCTGTCATATGAGCGGCAAAGACTCGCCAGTCCTGGCGATGCTTCGGAGAAGGTGGTATCATCGTCGTAGGTATGCTCTCTAGCGTTAAGAGGACGGCCTGGTGATTGGAAACAAGGTGGTCATCCATAACATCAAGCGACGGTGCGGCAGTCAGGCCGCGGACGACAGCTAAGTCGATGACGTCTGGAGTGTGGGCTGCACAATACGGATAGTGTGTGGAACCTAACCTAACACTTTGTAGCTGTGGCGGTCTGCGTCGTCTAGAAGGCGTCTGCCATCCGGACATACGGTATTAGAATTCCACGCCGTATGTTTCGCGTTGAAGTCCCCGGCGACTATCGTCGGCAGTGGCGAGTCCAGCAGTGCGTGGACGTCAACCACTGCAATCCGATGCTGCGGGGGTTTGTAAAAGGCGAACAGGCGGGTGGGCTGGCCGTCGATGCAGACTTCCACGCCCAGAGCGTACGATGTCTGAAGTTGTGGTACTGGCAGCACTTGGTGAATGACATTTCGACGAACCAGGACTGCTAATCCCCGGTAGGCAATCCCGTTCGGCGAAATGTGGTCCTCCCGGTAGACATGGTATCCAGGAACCTTCAATTTGTCTACTGGTTTGAGGTGGGTTTCGTTGATCAGGCCGATGTCCACGCGACGCTGTGAGAGCAAGGACTTGAGAAGACGGGTTTTTACAGAAGACAGCCCGTCGGCGTTCCAATAAATAATGCGGAGATCAGCCATTATTTTGACAGATCTCCGTGATGCATTGCAGGAGTAGCGGGATGGGATCACGCTTTTCCTGTAGTGCCACCAGCACCTGATTTAGGGTGCTGATGACTGCGGCAAATCTAGGGTCCAAGTGGCCGCTTTCCGGTTGAGGTGCCGACTGCGGTGCCACTCGCTTCGCCTTCGTCCCCCTCTCAGGGGCGGCGACCACGGTGGGTTTGGACTGTCCGGGCGGCGCTGTAGAGCATCTGCCAGCAGTTTCATAAGGTGCGGTGGAGGGTGCCTGGGATGGCTCGTCTTTGCGTGCCCCGGCACGCTTGCCCCGCTTGCGGCGGCGTTTCCCACCCGGTTGTTGCCCTGGCTGGTTGGCAGCAGCCATAAGCGAGCCGGGTGCGTCAGCCTCTGTTGCGGCTGTATGGATAGTAAATGTAGTAGCACGCATCGTTGTGGAAGTGCGTGCTACAGTACCCGCACGGCGGTTGCGGCTTTCCCGTTTAAAAACAGGGCATGCAGCGTTGTTCGCCGTGTGTGCGCCACCACAGTTGGCACACGTCGGGGGGTCTTCTAGTGGGCGTTGGCATTCGCGAGCTGGGTGGTTCTCTCCGCAGCGTACGCAGGCGATGGGCCTGTGGCAGTTATGTGAAGAATGTCTGAACTGCTGGCAGCGGTGACATTGCGCTGGGTCTTTGCGACCACGCCATGATTCTACGATGATCCCCGCGGCTCAGTGCGCCCGCTTATATAGGATGTCGTCCCATTGTTTCCTTTATGACGCGTAGCGGGGACGGTGCGAGTGAAACAGATAGTTAGTGTGCGAGCGGGAAAGTATTCGAGGCCGCAACGCCGTGCGCTTGCTACATGATTAATTTTTTGATTTTGTATTAAGTGAAAGAAGATTTGAGATTTGACAGTTCACACTTCACAGCACAGAACACTACTTTATTTTTTGTCTGTGACTAATACTCCTACTTCACAGTATTCGTTAACTAAATCCAGTTTGTTGTGCGTATTTTCTTCCCTTATAATTTTTGTTATGTCGTTTTGTTCTCGTTTCGTTGTTATTGTTTATTATTGTTATTTGTTGTTCGTTTACTGTTTTTAATTTTATTTAGTTTAGTACGAAATTAAATTAGCACTTTAAATCTTAATATTATACAAATAGAGGCCTAAATTGAAAAGTAGTGTCTTAACAAACTCATCAAATTCTACATAAAAACGTATATCTAACAATAACCCACACTACGAGAAAACGAGTAAAAACTACTTGTCAAGTTTTTAATTTACGCCTATAATCGCGTACATAATTTTCATAGTCAAGCTACAGTTTTCTATTAGTAATTGAGTTACAGATAGAAGGACAGACGGACATGGGTATGGGTATCTTCAAGTCAAGAGTGAATAGGCATCTTCTAGGCAAGCGCGTTCTACCAAAGGCTGCCTCATAGCTTACAATCTAGCGTACAGCTAAGCGGTGCTTGCTTATACATAATAAAAAAACAAAACTATAAGGGTTCTTTATTGACCACGGAACCCTAAATATAAGTGAAACATTATCTGTTCGATAAATAACAGTTTATAGGAACATAAAATATAAAAAAAATTGTCTATCAAAGGAAGTTTTATTTCATGACAATATTCGTGATTAATGCTTTAGTAAAATGTTGAGCACCCCTGAATCATATGTTTTTGTTTATTTACATTGTTTAAAATACCTACCCGATCTGACTATAATAAACTTCTCTGTAGAAATTAATCTGTCTACGTGTTCGAGATTTCGAGATGATGTCCTTTCGCTTTTGCATAGATTAACTCTAAACCAATTATTATTATTATCTAGTATTGTAAAAGCCAATCTATAGTAATATTATAAAGAGGAAAGATTTGATTATTTCATTTTATGTTTTTAATAGGCTCTGGAACTACTGGACCGATTTGAAAAATTCTTTTACTGTTGGGAAGCTCTCCGAGTGCTACAGGCTATATTTTATTCCCGTATACCTACGGGAACGGGAATCACACGGGTGAAACCGCGCGGCGTCCGCTAGTATGCCATAAGTTTAGGCTATGTTGATTCAGGCACAGTAATATTTTTACTGTGATTCATATTTTTACCGTGATTCAGGCTTCTAAAATTTCATTTTTTAGAGATATTTTCAGAAATAATTTTCAGACCGGATTTTGAAAGTTGGTAGGTGTCTTTTGCCTCGAAGATGATGCGGACAGCCGGACACTATCTATCATTAACACTATCATCTGATAGTGGCTGTTAATTTAACATTATCACCATAATCCCGCCCATCCCCATAGGAGCAGTGTGGTGGGTTTGAGCTCCATATCCTCTCTCTAATAAGGAGGGAGGCCTGGCCCTGTATTGGGCCGTTAAAATAGGTTATTACTCGTAATAGTAATACTGGAAAATATTCGTGTGATGAACATGGGCTTTGTCCAGTGTCTGTGTGTATTTATACATTATATAAGTATTTATATGTAATATATAAATGTATATGGATATTATAATATCAACTATCTTAGTTCCCATAACACAAGCTACTGTATGCTTACTTTGGGTCTAGATAGTGATGTGTATTGTTTAAGTATATTTATTTATTATATTATTATTATTAATAGTGATTTCCGGTATCACAAAATCTGGATAGTGGTTTCTGGAAAGTGGAAAGTTACGATAAAATAATAAGAAATAGGTAGCTAATGATAATATAATTTAAAAGATATCCTTATAGCGGCAGTTAATTGTGTTTAAGCACTCGTGGCAGTAATTATTCTTTCTTATCTGACGATTTCGCATGTAAATATTTGCATGGAAGTGTATAAAATGTAGGATATTCCACATAAAATTGAACTTCTCGCTTGTTTAATACCGACTTACGCTATTATTTTGTTATCAGGGAAACGATTCTCGTAAAACATTCCCACATTTTGTATCTTTCGATGTCATAACACGTCTCGGGAAACGTAATGTTTACATTCTGGATGCTATCTATTATAGGAATTTTAAAACACTACGACCGAGTTCATATATTTTTAAAACTTGATTGACTAATAGATAACTTTTTTGTTTATTTTTTTTCGTTAGTTGACATTAATTTACCATTTCCTAGTTTGTATTTACACGCCTTATATATGTAAGAAAATCTTGGAATCTTGATTTGACCCACTTCCCGGTCTTCGATTAAGATGTAATTTTGCACACGCTTTAAGTTCTGATGACAATACATGACTAGCTGAGAAACATCATCAAAAATCCAATATGGCGGCCTCCCCAAGATGGCGGACTGGCTGTTTGAAATTTACCCCTATAGTATGGATATCAAATGAAAGGTTTGCTGTCTGGAATACGAAAAAAATAGTCACGTGACTTAAATCCAATATTAGTAATCTTTAGTGCATGTTTTTTTTAGTTTTTTTAAACAATATAAAGTTCTTAAAATACCATTTGATATGAACAATGTACATTCCTAGTCCTAATAAAGTTTGAACATAAAGAACCAATACTATCTATTTTTAAGCAACATTTTCTATTTACGTACGTCCAAGATCAGGCTACTTACCTAAAAAATCTTTTTTTTTAAACTTTCAAAGTCTGAAAGTTATGTTTATAACTGCAGTCAAGTTTATTACAGTTTATTAATATTTCAATACAATAAATATTTCATAGTTACGTTAGTTGATGTTCGATATAATTATTTCAAAATATATCTTAGCATAACATGATTAAGGTGGTTATCCTTTTAAAGTTTATATTACAAAAGAAAAAATATATACATACTAATATGACTTAAACGAATAATCGAATATACTTACTTTTCTGTAGATACTGCATTTTCTTCATTCTTATGATGTCCGTCTACTCCAAGAATAAGCGCAAGTATGCCACGACACATTTTTGCAGTCATTTCAAAAAAAATTTCCGACAAATGGCTGAACATTGGACCAAATATTTTAAAAATATTTCATGTGCCATGCTTTCCTTATATAATGAAATTCCTTTTGATATTGAAACTCTGAACTGGTTTAAAATTATATAAAATCATTACCTTATAAATTACATCGTATATATTTTGAGCATATTAATCCGGTTTTATAAACCGACATACCTAATCATTATCAGTCTAGTTTTAAGCATGCGTAGGATAGGGCATTTTATGGAGGTTATACCCACCACTCTGATCCTCGAGGCTCATAATATTTTACGATCACTATCTTTATAACAAGCAGCTGGCCAATTTCCTATTTTGGTGTTTATTATCAACCTATAAACAACAAATAAATTGACAAAATAAAAAACATGCATTGTCACCTATTCAACAACAAATAAAATGTAGATTGTAGGCAATTTTCTGATACAGTTTTCTTTCCGTGCCAGACGTAAAATTGCAAATCCTAAGTTCAATAGTTACTTTTATGTCTATGAGTAAACATTCGATACGTGGAACTTGGAAGTTTATAAGATTTCCACATGTTGGCACCCTTTCGAGTAAAAGTTCTTCTAAGAACACAAGTGCTTGCCTCCAGACTTAGTTTGCTTCAAAGTGGATAGTGTACCTTTATTTGAAATCTTTTTTTTTCTTATTCTTTACAAGTTAGCCCTTGACTACAATCTCACCTGATGGTAAGTGATGATGTAATCTAAGACGAAAGCGGGTTGACTTGATACTCAGGAAGAGGATGATAATCCACACTCCTTTCGGTTTCTACACGACATCGTACCGGAAAGCTAAATCGCTTTGTATGTCTTTGTCGGTAGGGTGGTAACTTGCCTCGGCCAAAGGCTCCCATCAGCCAGACCTGGACCTATTAAGAAAATCTTAATCGGCCCAGCCGGTGATCGAACCCAGAACCTTCGTCTTGTAAATCCACCGCGGATACCACGGAGCCACGGAGGCCGACAAATCTGAAGTCCAATCAGAATAAATGTACTTGTAGGTACTCGTATATCTTTTTACTCGACTGCTGGAGGAGGGTTTTATTACTTGCCTACTCGTAGTTAGTATTTGTACTTCGTCTTTAGTCTTTGACAAACGTGAACAAAGAGTCTAGTTTGTATTTCGTATACTACGAAGTACAAACTAGACAATAAAAACAGGGATAAGACCTATCTATCACAAAATAAAACACGCCGCATCGACATAATATGATCACTCCATGAGTTTAAGACTTGCGAGCTATACGTCAGTCCTCCAGGGCCTCATATCAGTCCTCCAGGACCTCACATCAGTCCTCCAGGGCCACCAAGATTTGAAGAGAAGGCTCCAAATGGGCTCACGTTATAACCGCATTATGACGCACGTCTGAAGAGCGCATAGCACTTGCCTGTAATTCCGCCGCCACACTGCACGAGTGGCAAGGGAACTAACAAGCAAAGTGAGCAGACAATTTGTGGGGCCATATTACTCGTCCTGTCGCGAATATTCGTGAAATATTTCACGGCAATTAGCGCGAATATTTCCGCGTGTAGAGCACCGCAGCCAGGCAACATCGCGGCAGCACGAGAAACATGGTATGGCTTCGTTTCAACGCTTCAGCGCCATCCGTTTTCAGGGCTGCTTCGGCAGTTGAGTCGTTGAATACTCTTTAGATAATTTTGATATCCATGGCCACCGTTCTGCTATCACGAGCGGCACATTATCATCACATGGTAGGTTTCAGCTGTGTGTGTCTCTTGAATTTTGTCTCTATCTCTCTATCTATACAATACGAAACTCATAATGTCGTGTTAGATATAAAAACATAGTTACAGAATAAAGCTGCTAAACGGTAAATTCATAGAATACTTATCTTTGTCTCATTTTCAATACGGTGTTTCTGATAAAATTCAACATTATTAAAATCAGAATATTCATAACTTCAGTATCATTGATGTCCAATAGATTATAAAGTAATGAATGGATTGTAAAGTTGAAGTAAAATAAGCTCGGGTATCAATATCTATACCTACTGTAAATATATGTTGGGCTCAAACAATAAATCCTAATAATCCAATAGCTAATATAGCATAAATTATTACTAAATAACCAAAACTTAATTTTTTAATATTTATTATATTGAACAAATGTAAGATCGACATTTTTTTTCAATTAAGCAAGTATCATTGATTATATTGGATTGGGCATCTGCAACGTTCCTATTCCTACCAAAATTCGTTTTGGTACACGAAATTCACGCAAGATCGGTTGGGTAGGCGAGATAGATCTCGCTTCGGTTAGGTACATACTCGTATCAGAGTCTGCTAACATGCATGTCCTGTCAACATGACCGATTCGCAGCTGCACTTTTTCCATTGTAGATTACATTGCTTATAGCTAGGTGTTCCCTGTACTATACATGCAACGTTCTTTTTAACCCCCGTCGCAAAAAGAGGAGTGGTATAAATTTGACGTGTCTGTCTGTCTGTCAGTCTATCTGTGTATAGCATCGTAGCTCCCGAACGGATGAAGCGATTTCAATTTAGTTTTTTTTTGTATCAAAGGTGACTTACGGGTGAGTGTTCTCAGATATATTTGATGAAAATCGGTTGAGCCGGGGGTTGAAAGTGGGGAAGAACAACCGAATGTCTGCAAATATACTCAAGTGGGGTCTCAAATGAAAGCGCACTGAAAGATAATATTGACGACTTGATCGAGAGTGCAATTAAAAATTTCATGACATTTTGGGGATTTTTTTTTTCAAAACTTTAAGTTTTACATATTATAGTTAGTTTAGTTAGTCTCCACAAACACGAAGGTATTCAAAGCATACGAGATGCTAAAAATTCTAGACGAAGTACAAACTAGACAATAAAGCTCAATGGTAAGAGCGGTCGGACTCATCACCGAGGGGTGGTGGTTCGATCCTCGCCCCGTTGGTCTGTTGTCGTACGTACTCCTAATACAGTCTTTCCCGACTAGTTAAAGGGGAATGGGAATATTGTTTCATATTTAAAAGATATGGCAAATATTCTTCATAAAAAAATAAGAATAGGGCTAAAACCTATCTGTCACAAAAGGAAACACGCCGAATCGACATATTATGATCTCTCCTTAAGACTCGCGAGCTGCAAATCAATCCTCCAGGGCCTCACATCAGTCCTCCAGGGCCTCACATCAGTCCTCCAGGGCCTCACATCAGTCCTCCAGGGCCTCACATCAGTCCTCCAGGGCCTTACATCAGTCCTCCAGGGCCTCACTGGAATATTTTCTACTGCCAAACCTGTGGCTTCATCTGTGTGAAAATAAGATGTGTTAAATCGCTCTGGGATCTTGGTCTATAATGTCACTCGTTACAACTGCATTTAAAATGGGACTTTGAAACAATGACCTCTTTGAAGAAAACGTCAATACAACAAGTAAATATAAATTACTATTTTGTGGGCTTATTAAATTCACTCACGTGGCATCACTGGCCGAATGGGCGCCATAAAAAGAGGAGTCAAATCAAACGCCGTTCATTCATCTGTAGTTTTAGTGTGACGTTGGAAAACCATTTTCCGTCGTGTACATTTTATTACATCTAATAAAATACTTATTTAAAAGCAATAAAATGTTTTACTGTTCGTGCGATATATGTTCGACTAAACATATTATGACCTGTTTATTGACCGAGTAAAGCGATTTTTTGGGATTTTTGGTCCACAAGGACCCTTATAGTTTCGCCATATACTACTAGATGAAAATTGAAAAATCATATATTTTTAGGTTTCGTTACATTCAATGTTTTCATTATAAAAAGTTTAAACATAAACGCACAAATAACAAAGATATTTCTAATATTGTATCACAAATCGATGACGTCACCATTTTGCGGATTGGCAGACTTCACACACGTATAGAGAATCAAGAAAATTGACAGATATCTAAGTTTCCTCACGATGTTCTTCCTTCACCGTTTGAGACACGTGATATTTAATTTCTTAACACCTACCTAACTGAAAAGTTGGAGGTGCATGCCCCGGACCGGATTCAAACCTACGCCCTCCGAATCGAAAGCAGAGGTCAATTATATTCTGGGCTATCACGGCTCTCATGTACAATTTAAAAACTGTCATCATCCCTATTGTTAAAATGTATGTAGTTAGAAACGAGAAGAAATGTTTAAATATCTTGGACCATTATCGTAAGCCTCAGACTAAATACATAAGGACTAGTATCGCACCCAAATTCACGAACAAAATTTTCTGCCATTTTCTAAGGAAAACTAGCTTAGATTTCATACATATTTTAAACTAAACTAGCAGTTTTTGTTCGTTTTTTACACCATATAACTACATAAAAAGGTATTTTTATGGAGGTTTTTTACCGACGGACACGATTTTAAACTATGAAACATCGATTCTTTAGAGACAGTGTTTATAATCGCATAAGATCGTTGATCATATACGTTGACAGAAAAATAATGTCATGCGAGGCAGGTCTTTATCTAATTAGTCTGAGTCGTACGCTCTTACGTAAGCACTTGGCTAGGTTGTAAAGTTGACTTTAGAATATGCCATGTTTCACAGAGCAAGAAATTTTCTCTTTTAAATGCAAAAATTCTTTCATAAATTACGTAGAATTGTCTTAGAATATTACTTATACTATAAGTACAAAAAAGTCCAGCTTATTATTAATCGACTGACGGGTATTATAATTACAGTCTATGTATGTTTGTAAGTTTGTATTTAAGTATGTTATACTGTAGAGCCTAAAGAACTTAGCTACATTGATTGAATAGTCCTGGTGAAAAGGCTACGTTTTAATATACTACGGCCGCGACTTCGTTCGCTTCTTTAGCCTAAAAGTACCCTAAGTATCTGTTAACTCGGGGAGCTAATCCATTGATTCCCAATGTGGTCCAGGTGCTTGGAGGGAAGACTCGAAGGGCGCGGGTACTTTGACAAAAAATTGGGGGCTCACAATTCTCGGGTCTGCGAAAATAATTTGATAGTGGTTTCATACTGAACGAGGAGTTTTCTTAATAAAATAAGATTGATTGGTTCCTTGTGTTGTGAGTAGTAAAAAGTAAAATTGGGATAGAATCACTTTTTTGATTGGCTCTACCTACTCTACTTTTTGGACATCTACTTCAATCAATTAAACTATCAATTCTCATTCTCTTTCTTCATAGTTAAGAGGAGATCTAATTTTGAATACTTTGTCTAGATTTGGGAAATCGTAAAAAATTAACTAGCTGCAGGGGGTTCACCGGGACCAGCTAAATTTTGAAAATGAGAAAAAAAAGTTTGAAAACCTATGGTACCTATTATTACCATTCGAAATTTCAGCCAAATTGGGTCACAGTAAACAAAACACACAAACTTTCGCCTTTATAATAATATTAGTGGACCCGGTCAAGCTTCGCTTTGACTTATGTGCACTTCTTCCATATCCCTACCCTACCCTACCACTATCCTTTTTAGTCACAAATAGTCTTTATAATTTCAGCATACTCCATACAAACTTCCACCCCCTTTTATGGAAGTTAGAAAGAGACAAAAAGTAGCCCATGTCACCCTCCATCCTTTCAACTATCTCCACTTAAAAAATCACGTCAATTCGTCCGTTCCGTTTTCCGTGAAAGAAGGACGTTTGTCCTTCTTAATAAACCGACAGACAAACACACACTTTCATATTTATAATATTAGTATGGATAAGGGTGATATTTGTTTTATTTTTCTTAAAATACAGAATAATAAAGCTATAAAGTCCGTTTCAACAATTCACACAGCACAATCCACGTCACATTTACTGTGTACACGATATACTACTTACCTACATAGCATTCGCAGTAATGTTCATACAAATGCTTCTTCGTGCCGCCATTGTCTGACAGACGGTCCAATAAAAAAGATAAATGAGCTCTAGGTTCTAAAGTTCAAACAGAAAAAGTCGTAGGTCCTAAGTGAGGTCTTGCAGCTGGACCCACGTAATTTCTTGTGGCTTTTGTAACACGTAAAGTTATTAAGGGCACGTTCCACGATAAAACGAAATATTAATATAGGTTTTGTAGATAGAGAGATTACCCCCTACAACCTCAAAAACATTTCCTCTTTATACCTATACTAATATTATAATGAGGAAAGATTTGATTGTTTATTTGTATGTTTTGAATGAACTGTTGTGAAGCTACACCGTCCCCGAGAGCTATAGGTTATATTTTATACCCATAATCCTATAGGAACGGGAAACACGCGGGTGTAATCGCGCGGCGTCCGCTATTAGTAGTTAATATAGTAATTGTTTGTAGGATAAATATTATGGTCTATGGTCAACATTAAAACTCCATAATTCAATGTATCTGAAATTCAACTAAAAAGAAAATAACATTCGGAAAAATAAAATATTGAATCGGGTTTATACCTACTTAGATAAAATATTTAAGAAAAAAAATAAAAGAATAAGCCCTAAAAATATAACATTAGGTCAGGATGGAACCTCTCAAATTTTAGTCTCTCTACTAAAAATAAGTTAAAATAACTTTTTCGCAAACAAGCCTATTTCCTATTGATTCTGTTGGTAACACACCGGAAACACAAATTATTATTATTATTATGGAATAGCGAAGAATCCTTACTCTACAATATTCTCGTACAATATTGAACGGAAGTTTCTCGTATGTTGGTTTGAGTATCGATTGTCCTTCAGGCGATGAGTTTAGATAAATATCAAAGCCGGAGTGTTGTAAACAAACTTTACTTAAATATGGTAAATATGTTTATTTATTTGCTTAATACAGAAAGATGTAAATAGACCTACTATAATTCCGATAGCATTTAAAAAAAAAGCTTAGATCTTCTTTGTTTGTATGCTTATTTTAAAATCATTTCTATTTATTAGTTAGTAGTTTTAGCTGGAACTTGGAATACGTTTTGGGAGGGAGAGTATAATTGGTGATTTGCTTAATATTAATTTTAGGTGTCATTATTTCAATATGGCGACACGATGGCAATAATATGAGGTGGCAAAGTGGAATTTTGAATTTTGAAGAGTTACACAGAAATGTGAAAAATCACTGATTTTCTTACTCCCGGAATTAATAACGACCAGGTAAAATAATTTTAGGGTTCTGAACGTACGTAAAATAAGTGAACCCTTACAAGATCACTTAAATGTCCGTCTCCGAATTTTCTCCGAATCTACTGGAACAATTAAGTTGAAAAACATATGTAACTTCGCAAACGCAGAAGTGTAACGTGAGTAGATAAAATCTGAAAATGGTGAGCACTTCAATGAGCATAAGATGGAAACTGCATCGACTAATACATCAATAGAATTAGATTGATAACAATCTCAAAATGTTTTTTTTTTAAATTTGAAATACACATATAGCTTTCAAGTTATTAAAAAATAGACGAAATTTGAATTAATATCTGGATGGTTACAGAATAATTTCTACTTGAATATTTCCGGAAAACCTCCATTTTTTTGAGAAATATGTTAGACCTTGCATAAACTTAAACAAATATAGGTAGAAAAAAAGAAACTATAAAATATAATTATAATTATAAGCAAAGATACAAAATGCGCATAGACCGCTGGCAACGCATCGTACGAATTCTAGGGATGTCAACTTGCCGGAGTCTTGAATGCCATGGTAAAAAGGTGACGGTGGTACAAGCTCAAATAGCTCCTATGCACACTTTTTTCAAAATATATTTTGTAAAAAACCGAGAGACTAGCGACCTTCCTACGTTTGAAGTTTGAAGTTACTTACAATTTTTTTTTTTTTTTTTATTCTTTACAAGTTAGCCTAGTCATTACAATCTCACCTGATGGTAAGTGATGATGCAGTCTAAGATGGAAGCGGGCTAACTTGTTGGGAGGAGGATGAAAATCCATTTTCGGTTTCTACACGGCATCGTACCGGAACGCTAAATCGCTTGGCGGTACGTCTTTGTCGGTAGGGTGGTAACTAGCCACGGCCGAAGCCTCCCACCAGCCAGACCTGGACCAATTAAGAAAACCTCAATCGGCCCAGCCGGGGATCGAACCCAGGACCTCCGTCTTGTAAATTTACCGCGCGTACCACTGCGCCACGGAAGCCGTCAAATAATATACAATTATGTAAAGAGAAAGTATAATAGGTTACGTAAGCGATCAGGGTGCCCGTAACTTCTTGTAATTATAGCATTGAAAATATCCTAAAGTATTCAGCAGAGTCCATATTAAACTCGACATACGCCGGATTTACCCGCACCGATCTTAGTCGCGGTAGTAAAATTACAGTTATTTCTTAATTTTTCATCTAAAAGATAATACGTAATTTTGAAACAAAATATCTAAATACTAAGTAGAGAGAAAGTATAATAGTTTACGTAAGCGTTAAGGGTGCTCGTAACTTCTTGTAATTTTCCTATTGAAAATATCCTGAAGTATCCGCCAGAGTCGACATTGAACTCGGCAGCGTACGGCGGAGTTACCCGCAGCGATTTTAGTCGCGCGGTGCCTTGCTGTTGAAATGACGTATCGGCAACTTACAACCCGGCCGGCTTTTAACTTACGTACAAGTTAATACGAAAATTACTTAATAACTTAATTAAAATTGGTATTTAAGTTAATAAATAATAACTTGAGTGCGTGATGATAAAACATTTTGTAGTTTGTTTAAATAAAAAAAAATTGAACTCAAAATTCGGTGATCGTTGCATTAATATAAATTAAACTTCAAGGTAAGTTGGCATGGTTATTTAAGGTAATTAATTATTTATTAACCTGTTTAAAATTTTTTGGTACACATTATATTCGTAATTGGTGTGAACGTGAAATTGTATGCTAATGTATGCAAAAGTGTACAGTTTTTATTCGTTTAATGCTTTTATACATATAATGAAATTTTAAAACAGTTAAGACATTAATGACATGTTTCTTTGTTCAATATTAATTGTTTTATTATTTTGATCTTTCTCATAAATATTAAGATTGACGGGTAGTTAGGTATTATGATAATGGAAGCGCTTAAGTATTTTTTTAATTCTGTGGGTAGGTAGGTATATATGGTTAAAAAAAAGGTACATATGGTTACCATTAGGTATCAAATCGAGTGACTGATTACTTATGGTATGGTGATAGAGTACAGGACGTCATTGCATTTTCTATAGGTACCATTACCTAATATATATATATATATTAAAATAATATATGTATATAACTTATAATTTAAAATCGTAACACTTGTAAAAGTTTTACCAATTAAGTTATACAATCACAGAATAGAAAATGATACAGAATGAGTCTTCACAAGCCGCGCAGTGAAGTCAGTGAAACTCTTAAAAAAATAAACGTCACTCGTGCGTCTCCTTGGCATCCGCATAATGTTGTTATCTACCAACAATTACGTAAATTAATATCATAATAGACTAATAATCAAGAACTAACCTATAAAAAATACTCCATATTATTTTTTTCAGTTTTTGTGAACAGTTTTTAAAATGTCTAAAAACATAAGACGCCAGTTTTCTTGAATAAAATTGAAAATTACTGATGCGACGCTGATTATATCGTACTTACTCGAGAATGTATTAGGTTTTGAATTTGTATTTGGAATGCCTGCATCACTTTATCTGTCTATTAATTCTATAATCTGTGTATACAATAAACAAAATAAATTTATTGTTAGGTATATTAGAAGTCTTCTCTATAAGCTTAACATCTTTATCCTTACTATCGGCCAACGCATACCTATCTAGTGTCCACAAAGGAGACTTGAAATTTAGAAAACCTGCTCTAGCAGGGTCTTAGATAATTTGGCTAGGCAATGAAAACACGAGCGGAGAAGGAAAAAGGAAGAAGTTAGGCCTTGACTACAATCTCACCTGATGGTAAGTGATGATGCAGTCTAAGATGGAAGCGGACTAACTTGTTAGGAGGAGGATGAAAATCCACTTTCGGTTTCTACACATCATCGTACCAGAACGCTAAATCGCTTGGCGGTACGTCTTTGCCGGTAGGGTGGTAACTAGCCACGGCCGAAGCCTCCCACCAGCCAGACCTGGACAAATTAAGAAAATCTTAATCTGCCCAGCCGGGGATCGAACCCAGGACCTTCGTCTTGTAAATCCACCGCGCATACCATTGCGACACGGAGGCCGTCAAGTGTTAGTTAACTGTCAAATATATCCTTAACACTCGTTGATTATAAGTCCAGATTCTGCTCGGAGTTTTTCTCTCATGATGGACCTACACGAATCCATAGAATGCTAAGAAAGTCGTCTCTTCCAGTCAATTAGTTTTGCGGCAACCCTTCGAAAATCACCGTTAAAGATCTAACTTAATGAGACCCTTAATCTCAAGCGAAGATTTGTCACGAAGTTAAGGGTCTGGCGACAGATGCGATTCCTCATGGTATCTTGTAGAAAATATGAATAAGTTTCCTGCTAGGACGACTAATGATGAAAGCTTATATGGCTACCTACCTATGTAAGGTAGGAGCATACTCGTACACTGTTTCATGGGTAAGTATGTCTGTCTATAACAGGCATTTAACTGTTTTTTAAATATCGCTTGGTTCCTTTCTCATCATCATCATCAGGTGCCCTCTTCAAACTGAAGTTTGGCGATCAGACGATCAGAGATCAGAATTTTTTTTTTTTTTTTATCTATACTAATATTATAAAGTGGAAAACTTTGTTTGTATGTTTGTTTGTTTGTTTGATTGTAATGAATAGGCTCAAAAACTACTGGACCGATTTTAAAAATTCTTTCACCATTCGATAGCTACATTATCCACAAGTAACATAGGCTAAATTTTATTTTGGAAAAAATAGGGTTCCGTAAGATATTTGGGTTTTTCGGACACAAGGTGTAAAAAATCAACCAGAAAAGTAGGGTAGGGCTAGGGGTAGGCTAGGGGTAGGCTAGGGGTAGGGTATGGGGAGGGTAGGGGTAGGATAGGGGTAGTTGAAAGTTTACATCGAGTTTCACGCTTATGAAGTCGCGGGCGTCGGCTAGTTTTGTATAAGCAAGCGCTTAGCTGCAATCACGCCTGATGGTAAGCGATTATGCAGCCCATGGTGGAACCCGCTTGCGCTTGGTAAGTTTAGGGCAACCAAAAAAAAACTAACTTCAGAAATACTCGACCAGCACGTCAGTTTAAGATAAAGTAGGTGAGTTGATAGCTAAAAACATTACATTTTGAAAATCTGACAATTTGAACGTAACGTAATGGAATTTGAGGGTTTCGCTTTCGAAGTTACAAAATAAAACCCTTATATTTTAGTTCTCGAGTTACGAGCGCGATTAATTTTTTATTTATTTAGAAGGAAATAACTAAATTTATAATAAAATTAATCGCTAAATTAATTTCAGTAAGCCAAAGTAATAAGAATTGCTTTAAAAGTCTGTTTTCTTTTTCCACCGTTAAAAGCGAAAAAAGTAAATAACCATTTATTCTTCCAATAATTTAATCTACCAAATGTAATCGGTCTCCATGACGCTCGAGTAGCTGCAAATTTAGCATCCCTGGCTCTCCTACTAAAAATATGATGAAGTGAATAAAGCGTGTTTATTTACATAATATTATTGTTTGCCTTCTGTCTATATTGGATATTGGTACGAGTAGCTTTCTTCAGAGTATGCGACAAAAGAACTAAAGGTATTTCGAAATACTATCCGCGATCTAAAAGATAATTGGTAGAAAATTCCTCAAGGCATTAATTAAAGCTTAACATCACGTAAATCTCAGAGATAGATTGGTGCTTGTAAAATAATTTTGAAGTATTTACTGCCAGTGGGTACCTCTATACGAGATGTCTCTCTCTACTGTTATCTTTTAACGTCTATAGAAAGGTTCTTTTGTGTGACATGATATTAAAAAATAGAAACAACAAGGGAGAGCTGGATTACATACGAGTAGGATGCCTTTAGATTTAAAGTAAAATAGACACAAACCCACACACCCACACACACATTTTATTACCCATTTTATTACTGTATTTATCATACAGATAATACGAGGATGAGAAAAAGAAAAATATAAAGTGCAGTGCAGCTTTACAGAGGTATAGATGAGGTATTAGCACGAGTCTAGCTCTATAGGTACCTCTTCGCCGATTGATATTGCAAATTAAGTCAATTGAATGGCCTAAGATCGTTGGTTGCTTCATTTTTATATTTCTAGGGGGAGGGGGTTAGCTGACCCTATCTTCCCCCTTATCTACGCCTCTTTGAGTGTATGATATATATATAAATGAAGTATGCTATTGAAAATATCGTTCCTGTTGAGACAGACTAGAATACTTAAAATTAGGTCAGTTGGTGGTACTTAATTACAGTATTAATCTTTTATTTACTATTACCGTGCCAGTAGTTTTATTGATAAGACTATAAAACTAGTGATTCGGGACATTGAAACTATTTTTAATGGAATAGTTGTCTCTGAGCCCAAAACATTTTTACAGAAATACTTGGAATGATTACTGTGAGGTTACCATCGTTTGAAGGTAGAAGGTCAGGCCAAGAACGTCCCTACTCTATTAAACATAATGTAGTTAGATACATACATGTTAGATAATATGTCCGTTTTATCTTTTGTTTTAGTTTTCTGGAAATATCATTACGCATTGAATTTTTTAGATAAGGAGAATATGAAATGGTGCATCCAATAGTGGGGGGGACAGCCGTGATAGCCCAGTGGATGTGACCTCGGCTTCCGTTTCCGTGTGGGTTCGAATCCGGTCCGGGGCATGCACCTCCAACTTTTCAGTTGTGTGCATTTTAAGAAATTAATTAACACGGTCATCGTGAACATCGTGAGGAAACCTGCATACCAAAGAATTTTCTTAATTCTCTGCGTGTGTGAAGTCTGCCAATCCGCCTTGGGCCAGTGTGGTGGACTATTGGCCTAACCCCTCTCATTCTGATAGGAGACTCACCAGTGAGCCGAAAATGGGTTGATTATGATGAATAGAGTGGGGGGAGGGGTCTGGAAGGGTTTCCATAGAACCCTAGACCTATCGGATTTAAATACGGCTCCCTAATATGGAAACCGGTAAATACCTATCATAAAAGCTCCTCGCAGGCGTAGCTTTCCGTAAAAAAAAAACTTGTGGCTATAGAATGCTGATATGAACGAGAATATAGGGTCTAGGTTTATAGCTATCTATATTTAACAAAAAAAGAATGATTAGTTACATCATTTGTAACTCCAAAACGATTTTGAACGTAACAAAGATTTTCAAGATAATTTGTTAGATTTGTTTTAGCAGAATAACTATTTAAATTGGGAAAACTCAAGGAAAAGAAATCATTATCTCATTTTGTTTGGAATAACTTTCGAGAACTTTAATGAAATACCATCAATTCAATAATACTGTCAAAAACTTCAAACGTACGTAAAGTGTTTATTTATTTTTTGTAAAGAAAAATTTACAGCGTTACTAAACATAATTTCTTGAAGTACAAGCAATTACATTACAAAATTTTCATAAAACAATGATTTATTACATATTGTGATGGTGATTTAATTATAAAGATGGTACTGGATAACACCTGAGTTTTACTTACGAAAGGGCGCAGTTCAAAGCTTTATGAAGCTTTGCGAGAAAATTAATCAGAACAGTGAGAGCTCATTCGGTACGGAAGTGTATCCTTCGTTTACCTAATCATCAATTAATTTACCTGGCTATTAATTATGTTACGTCACGCATATTATGTGTCGAATCTCAATAAATATAAGATTGTAACAGGAAACTGATAATCCCAGGTAGACCAAGCGCCTGTGATAGCCAGACCTACTTCATTTTAGAAAGACTGATGAAAGTTTGTCAGCCCATTTGACGGCCTCCGTGGCGCAGTGGTATGCGCGGTGGATTTACAAGACGGAGGTCCTGGGTTCGATCCCCGGCTGGGCAGATTGAGATTTTCTTAATTTGTCCAGGTCTGGCTGGTGGGAGGCTTCGGCCGTGGCTAGTTACCACCCTACCGGCAAAGACGTACCGCCAAGCGATTTAGCGTTCCGGTACGATGCCGTGTAGAAACCGAAAGGGGTGTGGATTTTCATCCTCCTCCTAACAAGTTAGCCCGCTTCCATCTTAGACTGCATCATCACTTACCATTAGGTGAGATTGTAGTCAAGGGCTAACTTGTAAAGAATAAAAAAAAAAAAAAAAACCATGCATCTCCCTAGACTATTAGTACAGTAGCTAATTATGAAGTGTTGACCATGGTGGTGGGAAGGTAGCGTTTTTAAGGCTTCAGATTCTCAATTGTGTATTTGACTATTTTTTTTAATTCTATAATATATTGAAAAGATCCAATTTTGTAGAAGTAATAGTGTGTGTCTGCAATGTAAAAAAATCAAACTACTTTCGGAGATACAGGGACGTCCCCTCTTTAATCTGACCCTGTCGCACAATTGGTTTGTAAATGATGTTTGCCAACTTTAAACTTCGTTTCTGCCAAAGTTCGAGCTTGTAGCATAAACAAAGGAAGAACTTTCATACAAAGTTGCGAGTGCCTTTAGACCTCTTTAATCCGACCCTATCGCAAAATCCGTTCTTAGCGGATACCTACTAACTATAAACTACCGCCAAATTTTATTATTGTATGTCTAGCGGTTTTCGAGATATCGCATTTATATATGAAGATTATAGGGGATACGATCTTGCTGTCAAAATAAAAAAAACCATGACCATTAATTGACATTATTGATTTATCATCAGTTTAAGACTAATTGCAGGTTTTTCTACATTTTCGGCAAGCAAATCCGCATACGAGTATAGCGAAATCTTTAGCCGAGAATATAGGGATTCGGTCGCAATTTTTTAATCCGCAAATAGAGGAAGTATGAATAATGAACTTTTACTGCACTGTATACATCTAAACAACGATTTTATAACGACCAAGCCTCACAGCAAAATATTTTACAACGTTATTGAAAATTCTTTCAGCATACGCTAACAAATATTTTCGTGTTATGTATTTGTAAATCTAATATGTACGTGTCAAATTAACGTTAGAGAATTAAATTCATGTAATACTGAAAATACTTTATTGTCAGTCTATTTTACTTGGCCAATTCACTAACATTGAGTAAGTTAGATACCGAGTATAATGAACATCAAATCAACAACAACCGCTTTTTCCGTATTCTATAAAGCCCATTGTCAACAAAAACCACAATGTTAACTAGGTAATGTCATCTACCTACTGTATGATATCTATGTAGGGTTGTGAGTAGGCACCGGATGACATTTAAATCTTTAACCTCAACGTTGATCTGAGGGCCTAGTGGCAGTTTGATACTGTTACTATCGCGTTAACGTAAACGCGAATTTCTAAGGAATTGAAACAGCGCAATCTAGTGGCACTACTGCACAACTGTTTCAATTCCATATAAATTCGCGTTTACGTTAACGCGATAGTATCAATATGAAAATATTTAGCATTAAATAAATAGTGAATACGAAATCACGTGACCTAAGAATAACAATATCTATATTTCTACTAACATACATCAAAGTTAGTGAATTGGCCAGCTAGCCTCCCTCCTCATTTACAAACTAGCAGACGCCACGTAGTTTCACCCGCGTAGTTACCGTTCCCGTATGACGGCCTCCGTGGCGCAGTGGTATGCGCGGTGTATTTACAAAACGAAGGTCCTAGGTTCAATCTTCGGCTAGGCCGATAGAGGTTTTCTTAATTGGTCCAGGCTGGTCGGCTTACCGGCAACCTACCGGCAAAGACGTACCGATTTAGCATTCCGGTACGATGTCGTGTAGAAACCGAAAGGGGTGTGTTGCTAACAAATTAGCTCGCTTCCATCTTAGATTGCATCATCGCTTATCATCAGGTGAGATTGTAGTCAAGAGCTAACTTGTAACTTGATAAAAAAAATACGGGGCTAAAATATAGCCTATAACATCCAAGGATAGTGTAGCTTCCCAACAGTGAAAGAATTTTTAAAATCATTTCAGTAGTTTCGGAGCCTATTCAATTCAAATAAACAAACAATCAAATATTTCCTCTTTATAATATGAGTATTGATAAATATAAATTTTTATCTACTTAATAAAATATACGAAAAAGTAATAGTAATTAGGTAATTAGTTGATAATATAATAATTACACATATTTTCTAAAAGCGAGCGAAGAATTTACGAGTCGGTATACACGTGTAAATTCTCTAACTCTCTACACGTGCCTGTAAGTAGGTGCTACAAGCCGTATGAACAAAAATAATTGGAAAATTCTGTTAGGCCCGATTCGCACGAGAGTTTTTTTAACGGACGTTATAAAAGCGTTCAAATACAACAGATGCATTCTCAAGTATATGTTCACACTACAGCCCCCGATAGTAACGCTGATTGTAGATCAAGACGCCCAAAAAACGTCCTTTACGATCCTGACGATGACATAACAAACGACAATGCTTCCCAGGCAACACAAACACAAGCTACACCGCCGGCGAAGACGAAGTCCCCAATATCTGACGTCACCTAGACGTGGGCTTTTTAACTCACGATCTCGGGGGCGCCCGGACTGATACACTCAGGCCAAAACACCCTTCCCGAACGGCCCTCTAAGCCGAGGTCCGAGTCTCAGAGGAGACGCCCTTAGAGAGTCGTTCCGCCTAACTACTCTGGCCTCATCAGGCGATGCTTCTGCGCTCGCCCAAACCCCCCGGTGATGCCGTTGAGGTCCCATAAGGAGCCTACGGCGTTTACACAATCAGAAAAAAAAGTTCATACGACAGCGTTTTTAAAACACGACGATTTTTTTTGAGCAGTGTTGCATTTTCAATTTTGGGCGTTGGAAATAGACCTTCATTTAATTTTATACTATATTTGAACGGTTTTTTAACGTCCGTTATAGGGACTCTCGTTCGAATGGGGGCTTGTACGTTATAATGATCGATTATTATTATCGTGAGACGTATTTCGTAACGAGTAACATTTATATGCTGAGAAAGTTTATTTTAAAACTTTATGTATATAAGTTTGTATTGAGAGTTTTTCTCTCTAAAAATGTGATAGACGTGAAAGTCTAAATAACAATTATAAGCTCATTTTTTTACGTGGAATATGTACATAACACATAATATGATACATTAATTATTCATTTAGCCAAAGGTTGTCTAGCAGAAATTGCTAAAACATATAAGACCGCCTTTGCACATGTATACGTATATATGTTTTTCATACGTCCCATTTTAACAAGAAATGGTTGGAAAGACGTAAATTACGATATTTGACAATGATATATTCAGCTATTGGTGTCAAGTTAGTAAAGTTTAAAATTATATATTTTATATACAGGGTGCTCGGGAGTATTTCCCATAACTTCAAGATGTTGACAAGTCCACCTATAGGAGCCGAACTAACTAGCAATTCAAATAATCCCGACTATCCAAGTAACACACGCTTTATCTATTCTGGCATTTTAAAATAGGTAATATACTTTTATACTCATATTATATTTATACACTTAAATAAATAAAATTTAAATTTTATTTATTTAATTGAAATCAAATCAAGTTGGCATTTAAAGATTAAAAGAGAGAGGTATTTTAAGATTTTTAATCGAACTGATATTGTAAAACTAAACTAATATTACAAAATGGTAAGGTGAGATATATTGCTAATTTATTTATTCTTTTACCAATGGAAAGCTGAATTATCCCATATTGACACTGGAATCGCAACTACGTGGGTGAAACCACGGAGGTCTACTAGTCGATAATAGACATAAATAGTAAATTGACTTTATCCTACGAAAATATGTACGTTCGAGTATTATGTACTCGTATAAAATCCTTTAGTAATTCGCTTTTACGTCATTCTATGCCATTATTTATTATAAGCCCCCATATAAATTTTATTGGGGTCTGAAAATTAATGTTCGGTTAAAGCGATTTGAAGGCAATCGCACTTTTTTTTACTAGCAAGGTCAGCTAATAAGTGAGATGGATTCCAACATTAGCATCAATATTCCTAATATTTGCGCCATTAAGTACGCCAGTCGTCATTAGCGTGTATATGGTTTTAAGCAGGGTAAGCACTATACGTATAAATGCTTTGTAAGGAGTCCTCAGGGTCAGGGTAGGCAGTGCATTATCGCATCTATCAGGTGCACGCCAGTGACGTCATTCGCCTAGGAAAGTCCCAGTCAAGTCCAAGGACTCGTGTACCGATAGTTCTGTACATATTAAAAAAAATAATAAGAGTAATTAATATCTTCCTACAATTATAGCCCACTAACTCGCATTGGAGCAGTGTGGTGGGTCTAAGCCCCAAATAAAATACTCTGCTGTGTTTGAGTCTTGACCGTACATGGCAAATCGCAAACGCTTCGAAAATTAGAAAATGTATGGGATTGACATTTGCTATCGTCAGGTCTCGGATCTGTCATTCCCATACATTTTCGAAGCGTTAGCGTTTGTAGAAAGAGAATCAAAATGCCACATGGTTACAGGCCCATTAATCAGGTACATAATTCGAACTTTATAGTAGGGGATGCTAAATTTGCAGTTACTAAAACGTCATTGGAATCGATTAGATTTGGTAGATTAGATGATAGAAAGAATAAAGTACAACCATATTTTTTTTTACTTTCAGGGAAAAAAACTACACACTCTAAAGACAATTTTTATTTTATTACTTTAATTTACTGAAATTATCAGAAATCATGAGCGATTATTCAGCAGATTATTTCACTCAAAATAAGTAAAAAATTAACTGCGCTCGTGGCTCGATAACAGAAATATTTTTATTAAATAATAAGGGTAAGAAAATAAGGGTTTTATTTTGTAACTTTAGAACCCTCCCATTTCTTTCACGCTCAAATTGTCAGATTTTCGAAATGGATTTTTATTATTTCTGGTGTTATTTTTTTTTGGTTGCCCTAAACGTACCCACCAATATTAAAGGCTCATACTTGGTTGAGGTACTGAACAACGTGCAAGGTATAGTCCCTTATTTGAATGTTCCGCGCTCGAGTAACTGCGAAAATCCCCTCTTTGACTCCCCTACTCTTAGACTTGACTGAAATTTTAATCCTTACCTTATTTTAATCCGTTCGAGCAGTCCACATCTCTTGTTGTGTAATTCTTTATGGGTAACTTGGGATAGGCGAGGAGAGTGAGGGGAGTGTTTGTTAACAGTCAAAGGATGCTTTAATCCTACACACAACGTTCACAAGTGCGTGACTTCACTCAAGGTCATTCTCTGCCATTCTAAGGGTCTTATTTTGGTTACAGTATGATTTGTTAATTAAGTTGTCCTGACAAGTTGTTCGACATTAGTTTTCTTATTTTTGTAATCATTTCTGAGTCTGCTAAAAGGCTTCTGAATATCTGGGTCTTGTGATATTCGGTGCGTAGGTAATACGCCGTTAGGTGCTTCAACAGTTGTAGGTAGATTAATAGTCGAATTGCTATTGCGGAGTTCTATATGCTGTAATATGTATACAATACATAGATATAAATTCCCTTTCATGTCTAGAGAGGATTTGATGAGCGAACATAGTGGATAAGCAGCTTAATGGATACCTGTAGATGCGGGTAGGCATACAAAATGTTAGTTTCTAGACTACGGGTTTTATTTTACGGGTTTATTAACATTCATTATTTATATTATTTTAAAAAGGAGGTATTTGTATAAAGTCGTCACGACAGTGATAGTATAAATAAATGGGTATTTGATGATATCACATCATTCTGTACCCCGCGTTTACTTACGTTAAATTATCTCGCGTACTATACAGTCTTAATGTTATAGCCTACTAGCTGACACCGCACGGTTTCACCCGCGTGGTTCCCGTTCCCGTAGGAATACGGGGATAATATATAGCCTATAGCCTTCCTTGATAAATGGGCTATCTGTCACTGAAATAATTTTTCAAATCAGACCAATAGGTTCTGAGATTAGCGCGTTCACTCAAACAAACAAAGTCTTCAGCTTTATCATATTAGTATAGATTCTAACGACCCACTAGAGGGCTAGGCCCTCCTACTTACAAAATTGGAGCTTAGTCCCACCACGATGCTCCTATGAGGGTTGGCGGGCTTAGAGTGATAATTCAGAACCATAAAGCTATTCTCTACTAATGGACTTCCCAACACTTACCAGTTACGATTAAATATTTTTTTAATGTTTATTGAGGATTAAACTTTAAAGAAACTTTGGATCAATTCTGTTATTTTAACTTCACGAGGAGTTATTATTACAACTTTATCAAAACCGGCTTGTTTGAAAACCCACTTAAGGGCCTCCCTCTTTGTAGAAAAAGTGATTTGAAACTCATTTTGTACAATATGAAAAAGATATTTCTTTTCTTCATTTATTTCATTTCTCTGTATTTTCCCATAACTTTGATAGCTACTCTTTAATCTAGGACGTAAACAAATTAAAAAATCATGAAATTCGCAGCCATTATTGATTAATAAATATTGTGGCTAATGCGTGTTACAAAATATTTATAGTTACAAATATTTATAGTGCTATAAAAATGCAATTAAAATGTCTGTAGAATGTTAATTAGAGTAATGTCATTTAAACACAGTTAACGTATCGTCATGGACTAATTTAAAATAGAATATTCAGAGCAAAGAATTATAAAGGATGCTCTCATGCACAAATTACTTTTGTACTAAACAAGTACTTACACTTATTTACTTACTAGCGGACGCCCGCGACTTCATTCGTCCTTAGACCTCCTTAATCCGGCCCTCTCGCAAAATCCGTTTATAGTGGACGTCTATTACCTACGAACTACCTCTCTGCCAAATTTCAAGTTTGTACGTCTATCGGTGTTCGAGATATCGCGACTTATATTAAGATTTTAAATGTTCTCTATACTCTATACAGAAGTATTAGTCCAGGATCCGAGGAGCATTTTTACAATTGATTCATGATCATCATTAACCCATATTCGGCTCACTGCTGAGCTGGAGTCTCCTCTCAGAATGAGATTGGTTAGGGCAATAGTCCACCACGCTGGCCCAATGCGGATTGGCAAACTTCACACACGCAGAGAACTAAGAAACTTCTCAGATATGCAGGTTTCCTCACGATGTTTTTCCTTCACCGTTTGAGACACGTGATATTTAATTTCTTAAAATGCACACAACTGAAAAGTTGGAGGTGCATGCCCGGACCCGATTCGAGCCCACACCCTCCGGAATCGGTGGCAGATGTCATATCCACTGAGCTATCAAGTAATTTTCAAAAATTACTCACGGGAAATTTACTTTATAGTTTAATCAATTATAAAAATGCTCCCCGGATCTTGGACTAGATTGAAAATAATAACCGAAAAAAATTGTTAAAAATACTGTTTAAAAATTAAAAATATTTGACTGCATAAAATATTATAATTGAAAAGAAATATTTTGTTTAATCAATTGTAAAAATGCTATCGGATCTTGGACTAGATTGAGAACAATAATCGAAAAAAATTGTTAAAAATACTATTCAAAAACGTAAAAAACTCGACTGCATAAAACTGAAAAAAAAAATCTTTTCACCTCGAGCCTATTGCACAGTCGTCGTGTTATTTTTCTTAACTTCACCTATCTAAGAACACTTCGGTTATCACTTATCAAGACGAATATAACGATATCCTAATTATGTAAATCCGATCAGCGGTTTGGAAGATATGAGGTAATAAAAAATATTAGGTAGGTACATAGTTACATAAGTACATAATACGAGATACGCGCTAAAAAAACATAAACAAAGAAGGTTTGTATGTTTTTTTCGGGTTGTCGGGTAAAAAAGAAAAGTTTTCGATTTTTCGAAAAGTCGATTGAAATTATGAAATTATTATTAGGTAAACTTTTAAAACTTTTTCTTTTTTATATATTCTAATAATTGATGGAGCAAGCAGATGGCCTATCCGATGGTAAGTGGAAAACTTGCGTAGTAGTTTTTTTTACATTTCTTAACACTACATTTTGCGTAAATTGATTTATTAAACGGTTTTGCCCATAAAAATCAAACTCAAAAAAACAAGTATATATTTAGCAGTAGGGTACGCAGCAGATTAAGCTATTCAAGCAGGCACTTTTCAAAATCCATTTGTACATGGATACGACCCAAGTTTAGGCAAAAGGGTCACCATTAACAGAAGTAGCGTATGCATTATGAATAGTTGAAACATACACGGCAGAGGAATACTAAACGTATTTCGGCTTTAAGTTTGCCCTGCGAATAGCGTAAGAATCTCGTCAGAGACACTCTACAAACGAAATGTATTTAAATTAGCTTGTACATATTTTTCACCTTAAAAATAACTAACTTCTTTTCTAGTAAAGTACACATCGGTCTAAAGGCTGGTTCGGACTACTTTAGCAGTTTAGTGCGGACGATTTTTGGGCAGTAGCAAGTAGCTTAAGTATGCTACTCGACTAAAATGCTAAAGTAGTCCAAACTAGGTTTTATAGTACTCGTAGCATGAATTTTTTGTTACATATATAACGAACTCTTTATAGAGCACGTCATGTTGCTATCTATTGTATCATTATCAGCCTATTTAGACCCCGTACAGGGCCTGGCCTTCTCTCTTAAAACTAGAGGGGATCCATTACCCTACACCAATGCGGGTTAACGGGATTAGTTCATAAATTCTAGTTCATAATAGTTAGATCATAAATTTTTCAAGTGACACATATATTAACTACTAGCGGACACCTGTGACTTCGTGGAAATCAATGTAACTTTAAAGCCCTATTTCACCACTGTAGAGTTTGAGTTTTAAAATATATTGAATCCCATTTTATTTCGTATTTGTATTAACTTATGACTTATGTGAGAGGGCTCCTATCACATGGTTGATGAAAATCGGTTGAGCCGTTTACAAGTTGTGGGATGTAAAAGTGGGGAGGAGTAACCGAATGTCTGAAAATATACTCGAGTGTTTCTCAAATGAAAGAGAATATTGATCGAGAGTGTAATTAATAATTAAATTTTTAAAAATTTTCAATTTTATGATGTTATGGTTTAATTTTGATTGCAGTAAGAACGTAATGCGAGACGTCTCTCTTTAGGACTAGTTTACTTTGTTTGTCAACAGTTCTGAATGCAAACATCATTTAATATAGCAAACAAGCATTTGGAAATAGAACTTAAATCAAAGAGAGATATTATATTCCTCGCGATTTATTGAACTTCATTTACAATATTATACAAGATCAAAGCTGGTTTTATAGTTAGCAATAGGAAAATATTGTCAGTGTATTACGGTTTTGATATGAAGCAGACTAAGTATAAAATAAAATGCTATATCCAACCAACATTAGAACAACGCTTCTCCTGTTAGGAAGGTGACCTTTCTCTGTGGTACCATACCACAGATTAAATTAGGATTAAAATAGGGTGATAATGACGATAATAAATTCTACTAAAAGTTTTCACTCAAATCCAAAGTATAAAATTTTATGCCATTCTTAAAATAATGTTAACACGTGATAAAATTATTTATAGGTTAAACCAAAGCGGCAAAGGCATTTATGGAATTGACAATGGTGATCGTAAAAACCCCGTAAAACTTAATACTTACGTATATTGCTGCAGCTACCGTAAAAAATAGTTGAGCTTTGTTTAAAATGGCCGCTGTTCGCAGACTTGTCAATACGAAATCATTTAAGCCTTGTTTTCCCATTGGTGGACCTTTACTCTCTTTTAAACTCTCTTAACCCGCGTAGTTTCTGTACCAATAAGAATATGGGGATAAAATATAGCCCAAAATCGGTTCAGTAGATTTAGAGATTATTCCTACAATGCCAAACTTTAATTCTTTGTAATATTAGTATAGACGGGAAAATGGGTAAACTTAGACCAACATATTATGATTACAATTCTTCTGGGAGACTACCTAACGATACATTACTGTGGGAAATATCAAATAGCAGTCAGAGACGGATATGACGCCGCTCGATCTCGTGTTGGCTCGCTTCGACGGTAGGTGGCGCGACTTGTTTCCGTAAAGAGTAGGGAGTTAGAGAGGGGTAGCGATCGGTTGGCGGGAACGACTTGCGATATAAGGCGGTCGGCTTCAGTATGCTCGTGGCGTTTTAGGCGTCCACATTTATTGTTGTGTAATTCTTTATGGGTTACTTGGAATAGGCGGGGAGAATGACTTGAGTGGAAAAGGTGAGATTCCCACCGGGTTACCTATAAAAATTCATGCATATTCACTGTTGTACTGTATCTAGATATGAGAAGCCGTAGTTTGTTTCACGCTGTATGAATCTCCTTTTCTTTGGGACGGCTTACCTTTATCTAAATTTCATACTTCGCCACTGCTACTTACTACAAAAAATCACTTACCACACCCTGCTAAACTAACTGGGAACTTATTTATAGAGTTCGTAATGAGTTAATGCTTTATAATGTCTATGGCTCCATTAAAAGGCAACTATAAACTATAACTCACCCGAAACGCGTTAGTTCTATTTCTGTAACCCAAATAAAAATAAGTTTGTATACAAAACTTGTAACTGATATACAGAGGCTTGAATTCTTTCACGGAAATACTTTCCTACAATCCTCCAGCTTTTATAGTTAGTTTTGTGCTCTGTACAATGTACATTGCTTTACTGTATTCGATATTTTCAATCGACTTCCTGCAGCAACTTTATCTATTCGACGTTTTTTTTTATTTGTTTGTACGATGTTATTGTGTAGCTTTTACAATTGGCTTTGTTTACAATATTTATGTCGCTGCCTTGTTTTTTAACATGTCTATTGAAGAGATTTAGCTTAGTTTAATAGGTTATAGGATCGGCGCTAGTTCAACCTCATTATTATTTTAAGCGACAAGCTAAATTGGTCGGTGTTATACGATTATCTATAGCATCAATTCCCAAAGTTTTCTAGGTTTACCCCCAGGGGTCTACAGAAGACTCGGCGGGGGTCTACGTTGACGTGACATAAAAATGGGGGTTCACAATTCGTAAGCAGGGGGTCCACGAAAATGTATCTGGTTTCATGAAGAATGGGGAGTTATCTAAATAAAATAATTTGTGAATTGATTCTTTCCTTGTGCTGTAAGTGAGTTATATAATTAAATGCTGAAATACTTTTTACTCTGGACAATTTAACTTTTTGCCATTCACTAATAGCACAATGAATTAATTAGTTAACTAAGTAATCATTTCTCACTATTTTTTAAACTGTTATTTCGTGGTGGTATTGATTTAGCTGCAACAAAAAATTCCATAGGTGAATCTAATAATCACATTTTTTCTCGAGTTTTAGATAGAAAATTAGCAGGGGAATAGAAGAACCAGTTAAATTAGAAAGTGGTCTATGAGAAAAAAATTGGGAACCTCTGATTTAAAGGATAAATAGCCCAGTCAAACATTTGTACTAGAAAAAAAAACAATGTCACATAACATGCGATTAATAGGGAGTTGAAACTCCAACATGGTATAATCTTAATTATAACAGTGAACATAAAAAAAAAAAAATTATGCTTATAATAATAATTGGAGAAAGCATACTAATTTAATTTGGGTTCCATTTAATTTTATGGATATCTGACGATTATATCTAGATTATACATAGTACGTACAGAAATTCTATACCAAACAGAATTGCATACAATAATAATTACTCTACTTTCGTTACATGAAATAAAACTTCGTTTTTAAATATGAATTTAATATTAAATCTGACAATTTAATTTTATATTTAATAAGTGTGTTAGTAAAAAATTGTTATGCTTGCCTGACGCTACAGGTCTTTGTTAAGCTCAGTGATATCTTTAGATCAGAATAGGTTACAGGCAAGATGAGATCTTAAAAATTCTTTATCAGATGGAACTGTCGTAATTATAGCTTTGCAACTTCGTTCGTAACACTCCTGATGTTCCGCGCGAGCCGGGGTGCGTGTAGCGATGAATGAAAAACCCATGACTGATGCACGTCACTTCCCCGCACGCACGATTTCACACCCGCGCAGTCTTTCCCCTGTCGCCCGCGAACTTGCCAGACTATAATACCATTTTGCTAAAATAAGGACGTGATAGCCCAGTGGATATGCCCGCTGTCTTCGATTCGAGGGTCGTAGGTTCTAATACGCTTAGGGGCATGCACCTCAAACTTTTCAGTTATGTGTATTTTAAGAACCACACCCTCCGGAGTCGGCGGCAGAGGTCATGTCCACGGGATTATCACGGCTCTTGTGAATGAAAAAACAGATATTTTACTGTCTCAAATAAATCTAAGTGTGAGCTGTTACTGTAGGAAAACGGCGATAACAAAATTACTTCTTTTTATATAAATCAAATACATATTGAACACAGCCTTACCAATGTTAAATGATGGTGCATTACTTGAAACAATAAATCGTTTACACTCGTCAGTTTATAGCTACAGTATACAATACTTATCATTGTCTACGTTATAGTTTACTACAATCTCACCTGTTGATAAGTGATGATGCAATCTAAGATGGAAGCGGGCTAACTTGTTAGGAGGAGGATGAAAATCCACACCCCTTTCGGTTTTTACACGACATCATACCGGAACGCTAAATCGCTTGGCGGTACGTCTTTGTCGGTAGGGTGGTAACTAGCCACGGCCGACACGTACGACAGGGGGAAAGACAGCGCGGGTGTGAAATCGTGCGTGCATCAGTCGTGGGTTTTTCATTCATCGCTACACACACCCCGCCCCGCGCGATACATCGGGAGTGTTACGAACGAAGTTGCCAAGCTAAAGTACCTAGGACAAATACGTTTAACAAGCCACCGCATTTGCTAAAGAGCATTGAAAACGTTCAATTGACATGGTTGACAAACATTCTTGTCAAAACTTGACTTTTTCATCAACGTTTGACAAGCAAGTTTATCTTTCCTTGGCTTGACAAAGCAGCTTTGAATTATTTGACAATTGTCAAAAGTTTCTTCTAAAAAATTCAAAGCGCTTTATGCCTAGCCTTTATAATAAATCCAGAGGGGGAACAACCGGAATAAATTATTAATACCATAAATAACGATCATAACCTTTCTATTTGCTTAAACCTACGATGTCACACACACAGACAATGTCGACGGTTAAAAGTGTATTATATATTAATTTTACAGTTTATCTTTATCTCATCTTATCTTATGTGCAAAAGAAAGCGGAGCCAATTATCTTTATGACAAACTAGCAGACGCCTGCGTCTTCGTCCGCGTGGAATTCAGATTTTCACAAATACAGCGGGAACCATAGATTTTTCCGGAATGGAATGTACCCTATGTGTTAATCCAGGATTTTATCTACCTTCATTTTAAATTACAGCTAAATCGGTTCGTTAGTTGCGGCGCTAAAGAGTAACAAACATCCAAACATACATCCATACAAACTTTCGCGTTTAAAATATTATTAGGATATTCATGATCTTTGTCTTAAAGATAGTTTATATTACAAAGATAATATTAACTTAGAACTACTTACAAATAAACCTAATTCACCTTTTAGTAAACTAAAAGTTGTTAACCTTTTTGCATGTCAAACAGGCATTTTTAGAGAGCATAACGATTATAAAAATGAAACATCGATTGTTTGAAAACATTTTTTGTAAACGCGTTAGATCTTTGATCTTATATTTTGACAACGGGGTAAGGTCTAGCGCGGTCCTAGACCTTATTTATTTAGACCGCTTTTATTTATTTAGAGGATTTAGATTTCAGATTTCAGTTAATTCTAAATTTAACTGAATATTAATCAAATTCTCAGGCAATAACACCGTCTAGTATCTTTCCTATGAAAATAGAGTTCTATTTATTACGGGTACCCTTTGAATTAACGAGCATAATAGGTTTACCAGAACTAGAGATTTATGGAAATATATTCATTATGGGCGCTGTTACTTTGCTCTTGTGATAAAGACCTCAATAAACTGATAGAAGGAGGTATCTAGTTGCATCCCGACTTTGCTGTACCATTTTTTTTATTTTTAAAAGAATATTTTTCATATTTTTACATATGACCAATATTCACATTCCCCTCCAACTAGTCAGGAAAGACTGTATTAGGCGTAGGTAAATAGACCAACGGGGTAGGAATCGAACCACCACCCCTCGAAGATGAGTTTGACCGCTCTAACCGTTGAGCTATTGAGGCTTATTAACTCCTTCATTGTTGAATCGAATTTCTGTAAAAACATTTGTAGAATAAGTAGCTAAATAATACCGATACACTTTGTTTTATAGACGTTTCCTTTTGACAATGATTAGTAATTTAATCGGGTATTAATAAACAAAACCCGTAAGCCTGCATTGGAGCATCGTGGTGGGTCTAAGCTCCATATCCACTGCTCTATAAGGAGAGAGGCCTAGCTTTGTAGTGGGCTGATAAAATAGGCTGATAATGATGAAATAGAGAACTACGCTTACAAATAGCTAGTTAGTAATTTACGTGTATATCTACTATTACTGAATAGGCCTGGTGGCATTCCTTATAGGGAGGGGATGTTGAGCTTAGACCCAGCACGGTGCTCCAATACGGGTTGGCGGGATTATTTGATTTGCCTCTCTTTACACCACTGTCAATATTCACCTTTACGTGGACCTATAGAATATATACACTCTAGTCGTGTATTCTACCTAACTAGCGTGTAATTTTGTAACTACCCACATTTATTTTAAATATTTATTTATATTTGTATGTATAACTAAAATCTAATTAGATTTGTGTACACTTGTAAATAATCATTTAGTTTATTGTATTACTCATATAAGCGAATTATAAATTTATGTAATTCTTTTGACTAAATAAAGATCTTAAACTCTAGAAATTATGACTAGGATTCACACAGAACACTATACGTTATACTCGTAATAGAGTATCGTCTAAGAGCTTGTATAGAATTTGCTTTTTGTGAGATCTGAGTTATTAGATGATGATCAGTTTTCAGTGCGATCGTGATCTGATATACTGATCATTCAGTGCAGTATGTTTTCGCATTGACTTTACTTTACGTGAAAATAGTTTTAGTGGGATATTTCATTGTGTAACAATTATATTGATGTTACACTATTAGCCACAGGGTTCTATTCTCCTAATTTCAGACCCACCACGGTGTTACAATTGTCACCAAGGTCTGTATAATAATGATATTTGGCGCTATAAGTTTTTATTGACTATCAACACTGGCGTGCACAGGATACTTAACTAGATACTATTAGTACAAATTGTACAAAATTTGTTGTTCAACTTTCTCAAAATATGCAGGTGGGAAAAAATGCATTTTGTGCATAGATGCAGGCTTAATATTTTACTACAGTAATTAGTAATTAGAATATTCTTTTACGATTAATTTATTATATACGGTTGCAAGACCTGTCGTGCTGTATGGACCAAAATGTTGGGCGGTGAAAGGAATGGATAATAAACGAATGCACATGAACGAAATGCGTATGTTGAGATGGATGTGTGCTGTGACAAGAATATATAAAATAAGGAATGAGTATATAAGAGGAAGTCTGCAGGTGGTGCCAGGGACAGAAAAATTGAGGAGTAGAAGGTTAGCTTGGTATGGACATGTAATGCGTTGGGAGGAAAGTCATATTACTAGACAAATGTTGAATGTGCAAGTGGAAGGACATAAGAGGAGAAAGAAGGCCAAAGAAGAGATGGTTGGATTGTGTGAAAGAGGACATGTGTGTAAAAGGTTGATGATGAGTTGACGAGTAATAGAGTCGAATGGAAAAGATTGACATACTATTCCGTCCCCACTTAAATGGGATAAGGGTAATAAGATCATTAATTTATAATATGTGGTTATGCGCATAAGCTGTAATAATGGCAGGCGTCAACAGATCCGCATCGTACTTATCCGACGCATTGAATCAAACTGTAGTATTTTTTGTACTTACAGAAAGACATACAAGTGCGTTGGAACGCACGAAACTACTGTACAATTAAAAATTCGTTTGATGCAAAACGCCCGATATGTCGCACCTTTGGAATTATTGAGACCTAATGCAAAAAATCAAGTTTTGGAAAATAGCGAATATAAAGATTTGTAGCTCACGACATTTTAAAGAAAATGGATTGCAATTGGATTTTGTTTAATAATAAATATTTTTTAACATTTGCATATTATCTACAAGTTGTAAAGTAAATTAAATAAAAATAATTCATTATTTTTTATTATGTTATTTAAAAAAAAAAACTTGTAGCTATTTAGGTCTATGCTTGACTAAATACACATATATTTAAAAAGACATTTTTTTGGTCAATTCTCACTAATTCTGAAATTAGACGAAACCACGTATCATTTCGCTATAAGTTAGAAATAAGTTGGCATATTTATTCAATTTTTAATGTCATTGACATTGACAGGTGTCAGAAACGCAATGTCTGAGTGGCCGGAGTTTGGTAAAGTATTTAAGCATGCACCAATGTGCACATATGCATTTTTTCCCACATGCGTATTTTGAGAAGGTTGAACAACACGTTTTGTCATATCGAGTTTTATATTTTAATTCATTCTTATTAATATTTCGTTCTTTACGTATAAAAAATAAAATAAAAGATTTGCGTATAAAAATACGCTCTCTTTGCCTTTTTTGGAAGGCGGTTGACAAAGTAACACTTTATATGGAAGTGTAATTTAATTGCATTTTTTAATATTGATCACAGACAATGTTTTGTTATAGATGACAGCTTTTTTGTCGGTAGCGTATGCTGGTATGCAATAAATACAATTTGAATATATACAGAGTGAACAAGAAGATGTAAGTAGTTGATTTGCTACAGTTAAATCAACTTTGGAGCCTTTATTTAATTACATTTACATTATTTGTACACTACAAAACAAGAAAACAAACTATAGAGAAAAAAGAAGTAGGATAAAAAAGGCGGCCTTATCGCTTCGTAGCGATCCATAAATAATATAAAAACTACCGGGAGTTCTTTCAATCTAGACAGCAAAGATATAAACGACCAAAACGTACCTGAATTTGTACGAATATGCCAGTTTCGAACCCATCCGGCGTTCTTACTCATTAAATACATAATACATTATCGTTTTAGTAGATTGTCACGAAAATGAAAAATTTAGTTTTTAATTATATATTTGTGACAATACGAGCTAAAACGCCTGTCGGCCATAATGGTCTATATATATTTCAACTGTTTCATGACGTCACTATAACAATTCCTTACCAACGAAGCGTTTGACAAATATTAGTAAACAATTAGTTTGACGTTTAGTACATTACTTGATGTACTATACGTCACAAAAATGGACGACAGCGTTTTTGACGTTTGGAAAATTTGAGGAAAATAGATGATTTCAAATTAAGTTATATAAGAAATCCTTAACTTTTATTTATTAAAATCGATTGATATATTTCAGACCTTTATTTTATATACTATGCGAAATTAATATATAAAAGAAAGTCATGTTAGTTACTCCACTTATAACTCAAGAAGGGCTGAACTGATTTAGCTGAAAATTGGCAGGGAGGTAGTTTAGAGCCAGGAGAAGGACATAGGATATTTTTATCCCGTTCGACAGCATTCCCATGTGACTTGACATGAAACGCAAAACGCAAGTGAAAGCTATGTAATTGACGTATAATGAGGTATGGATGGCAATTTTATTATATAGTAGGGTAGGAGTAGGGTAGGAGTAAGGTAGGAGTAGGGTAGGGGTAGGGTGGGGATAGGGTAGGGGTAGGGTAGGGGTAGGGTGGGGGTAGGGTAGGAGTAGGGTAGGGGTAGGGTAGGGGTAGGGTAGGGGTAGGGTAGGGGTAGGGTAGGGGTAGGGTAGGGTAGGGGTAGGGTAGGGGTAGGGTAGGGGTAGGGTAGGGGTAGGGTAGGGGTAGGGTAGGGGTAGGGTAGGGGTAGGGTAGGGGTAGGGTAGGGGTAGGGTAGGGGTAGGGTAGGGGTAGGGTAGGGGTAGGGTAGGGGTAGGGTAGGGGTAGGGTAGGGGTAGGGTAGGGGTAGGGTAAGGGTAGGGTAGGGGTAGGGTAGGGGTAGGGTAGGGGTAGGGTAGGGGTAGGGTAGGGTAGGGGTAGTTGAAAGTTTACATCGAGTTTCACGCGGACGAAGTCGCGGGCGTCCGCTAGTATTGTATAAATTAAATTTGATATGAGTCAGCCAGCCTATTAATCAGTTCCTTGCAATTTTTCATAAGGCATGTTTTGCCTAAAAATATCTTGATACAAATTCCATGAAATTGCAAATGTATGAAAATCCTTATAGTAGTTTCTAAAATTAGCTCGAGCAAACAAAACTCAGCCGAATGCTTACTGCGTATCTGGATAATGTTGTTAAATATAGATACCTACTGTATTATAATAATCCATGTTCAATCAAACTGCTTTATCAGCATGCATATTATAATATGTAATTTATAATTTAATGAAGATTTATGTACATTGTACCTACATACTTACTACTCCTGATTTGTGATATACTTGTACCTACGAGTACGTATAAAGGCTTTCGAGGCGGTGCAGGCGAATGAGAGAGAGTTCTGAAAAAAGTACAACAATCATAAAGCAAATCATACACCTACTCGTATATTTTGTAAAATCAGTTGAGGTTAGTTACAGCTATTACAAGCCAATGGCCTATTCACTATTTTGGTCTTTATTAGCAACCTTCTAAAATTAACATCAAATCAATTGAGAAATGTAATCTATATAATATATGCTATCCGCCAGTAGGCACCGGATGACATTTGTTATGTAACTAGCATACGTCAAATATAGTGAATTAGCCCGCTAAATGTTTGGCATATTATAAGCATTGAGAACCTAAATTAAGTAGTATATAGGCTTTTAATCCAATATTCCCGAGAACGTTATCTACGTGGGAAGATCCACCGAGTAAAAATAATCATCATTGTCAACCCATATTTGGCTCACTGATGACCTCCAGTTTCCTCTCAGAAAGAGATGCCGTGGGCTTCTTAATGGGATCTCAGCGGCGTCTCCGGGGGGCTTAAGCGAGCGCAGAAGCATCGCTTAATGGGGCGATGAAAAGGTAGAAGATGACGATGGTAAGGTAGATGCAGAATTTATAGATGGGTGAAACAACTCTCTAACAGCGTCTCCTCTGAGACTCGGACCTCAGCTTAACTTTAGAAGAAAGTTTGTTCGAGTTATTAAATTTGTTGACAAACACGTTTAATTTGTCAATCAACTGGGATAACTTCCCCGGACGGCAGTTTCAGAGAGGCGGCTAAATACACCTTAGTACCAATTATATTTGAAAATAAGGCAGTCTTTTAAAACCTGTAGCAACTTTACAACAGAAACAGCCTGTAGAAACAGTAATACTGGCTGAAAACAAAACAACCAGACACTGACGTACTATCAAATAAATCTATATACAGCTACTTTGACTAGGCTACTTAAAATAAAGTAGCCTAGTCAAAGTGGAGTTTTACTCTATCACCGTGTTTTACTCACAGGAAGTTACTAGAACAGCAGTGCTTTCTTTGAAGAAGTTCCAAGTATTTAAAACATTTAAAAGCCAGACACACCTCGTTTTAGGAAGGAGGGAAGTTCCTCATTACATGATGTTTTTCCTTCTCCGTTTGAGACACGTGATATTTAATTTCTTAAAATGCACACAACTGAAAAGTTGGACGTGCATGCCCCGGAACGGTTTCGAATCTACACACTCCGGAATCGGATCGTCATATCCACTGGGCTTTCACGGCTCTTTAGTAAAAGTGTGTGTTGTAGGAGCTACTTTTTGGATATACTGAACCGATTTTGAAAATTGTTTTATACTAGAAAGCCATATTTGCGAGTGCCATAGGCTATATTTTATCACCGCATTCGCAAGGAAATAGAAACTACTCGGGTAAAACCGCAAGGCATCGGCTAGTACCCAATATGTACGAGTATAGACGATATTGGTGTTTATAACCTCGACTGCATAGAAGAGCCAGTTTTAAGAAAAACATTAAACTTCGATTAATTATGTAACACAATTCGGGAAACTGGTTAAACTTGACCAAAGTATTTAGAGTTAAACTGTATGAACGTGATTGGTAATCGCTGATTACCATTTACTGTAACTGTGTTTTATTTTACCTACTACTGATTAACGAATTTATCAAAACCGGTTGGGTATAGTTTGACAAGTATAATTTATAAATTATAAAATACTTATTATAAATTGCTTTCGATAAGCCGATTAGTGAGGGCTTCGCAGTATTATTTTCCGTAGACATCAAATAATCGAATAAAATGTCTTCTTCTTCAAGACCATTTTGACTATTTAATAGCTCGAGATATGTAGTTACATGCATTTGATTTCAGTAAATAAACTAATAAATAAGGCGATGTAAATAAATATATACGAACAATACATATTAGCTATTAGCCCAAAATTCAAATTCATATATTGCCAGAATGTGGTAATGTACTGATATTAAATTACATTTCGGTGTGGCTAATACACAATCTGCCTAATTTGGGTGCGAGAAAATGACATTAATAAATACTCTAAGCGTAGCCTGTGTTATGGGTACTAAGATTTTATCATACGTCATCATCATATCATCCGATGGACGTCCAGTGTTGGACATAGGCCTTTTGTAGCGACTTCCAAATACCACGATCCTGCCCCCCTAGCCAAGTGGCATGTCGATTCTCTTTCTACGATCGCTAACGCTTCGAAAACTAGAAAAATGTATGGGAATGAGAGATCTTGACCACGTGACCTGTCGATAGCAAATGTCCTTACCATACATCTTTAAATAAAAATACGATGAAAAACTATGTAGTGACTCATTATTTCAATGGCACACCGAGATACATAATAAGCCAGCTGATCTGCGGCGAAATTGATAACACCACTTAATAAACTCTACTGTGAAAAATGGAGTAAGGACTGACAACTATGAGCGGACCAAACGTCAATTTTCAGAAAAATGGCGTGGTATCCACATATTGGAATGTTAATGCAATGGATGAGCGGACTCTTGCGATTTCGTCTGCCTTTTGACCTCCTTAATCCGGTACTATCGTAAAATATTAACGGACACCTCCCAAATTTCATCTTTATACGTCAAGTGGTTTTCGAGATTTCGTGATGAATGACCGTTTGCATTTATATGTTTATTATTCGTAATTCACTATAGCTGACTGCCTGAGGAGAGTTATATGAAAAAAAAGGAACTATGAGCTGTTGCTGTGTTTTAGATTGAAACAAACAACAGAGTGACAAGCAAAAGTCCGGCACTGCCTTAACTACTCATAGATGTCCATAACGATTTCGATTTCCCCTTCTGTGAATGGAAAAACATCATATGAAAATCATAATAAGTATTAATGACTTTAGAGTTAAAGAATGGTGGTACTGTACAAAAAGAAAAACTGGTTACCACATAGTGGTTCAGGTATTCCATGTATCTTGTCTTTCAGGATTAACTAAGAAATATAGAGGCAATTATTTAATTCCATTTGTCGCCTCTACGAATTTCTTTGCGTTGAAAATTGATTCGACTAATGAAGTTGGCAGCCTAATGAAAGTAGGTACGATAATCATTTGTAAAACTACTTACCATAAAAAAGCATTAGGCATATATTACAAAGATTGTAAAAAATGTACTATCTGTACCAATCACTTTATTTTTTATTAATATATGATTATACTTCTGTACCTTATTAACGATTACCTAATCAACGCGTGTTATATTTTGTAATTATTGCTGGTAATTTATTTTATCGACTGCGTTTTCAATGTTAGGCTGGTAGTAATTCAAATAACTCGGCTATTAACCTTCTTATCGGAGTTTATTCGATGAATACATTATTTATTAGTATTAGTTGAAATATTTAAACAATTTTACATATTCTCATAAATAGATATACTATACACTCCACGTCTGTTATCCACGTGGATACATATGTAATTAAATTATTTATCTATGTAAATAAAACTGAAGTCATGTTACTCGTAGTCTTATAATTTATAGCAGACGCGGCTCGTTTTCACCCGCGTGGTCCCCGTTCCCGTAGGAATGCGCGATAAAATATAGCCTATAGCACTCGGGAATAGTGTAGCTTCCCAACAATGAAAGAGATTTTCAAATCGGTTCAGTCGTTCTCGAACCTATTCAATGAAAACCAACACAAACAATCAAATCTTTCCTCTTTATGATATTAAGTACCTATAGATAACTCAAGAACGGCTAGATCGATTTTTGTGAACTTTGATATTTTGTTATGTCCTCTGCCTCGAATAACATTTTGTTATTCGGAGGACATAACAAAATAGGAAACTAG